>NW_027313577.1:0-20892 GCF_040954645.1 Diabrotica undecimpunctata | reverse complement strand
CGCGCTATCTCAGAGTTGTTCTGAAGAAGGCTTGGCTCATAAAGAGCTGTACGCCACTGATGATGATTATATGAAAGGAGTTGAGTGCAAAAAAATTTTTTACACATACTCTGTAGTAAAATTCATTGATGATTTTGTTATTAATATAAAAATAAAATAAAATACACTGCAACATAATTCAAAATAATAATACAATACAAATTAAAGTGCAATATTCTTAAGTATTATAATGACAATATACATAACTTACTTACGCCTATATGTTATTTACCATGATAATAATATTAATTAAATAAAAATTGTTTTATGATACAACTGTCAATTTGTTTTGACATTGGGAGATACAAAATTTGTTGTTGTTTATTGTGTATATAAGTACACATTTAAACTTTGTTGAGATATTTACAAGTTTTAATTTATAATTTAACATGCCTAACGAGGCTCAAGACAAATCTGAACGAATGGAAAAATAATGATAATATTATTAAATATTAAATATATTTACAAAAAGGAACATTTTTATTCTCGAGAGAGAAGAGAGAGAAAATAAATCTTCTGTCTCTTTCTTAACTATACCTTACATATGTAATGATTTTACCGATTCACTCCCGTACAAATTTTCAACGTCGAACTCGCGTACAAAGTATAACTCAAAAAGAGTAGAGCATTTAGCATTTAAAAACAAATTGTGGTTCTAAAAAAACTATTTTGTTATCATTAAATATATAAACAATTTTTAATAACACGAACATATCAAAAAACATATTTAACAAACCTTTAAAATAAATGTTTAATGTGACGTCTATTTACCTTAATAAGCTTATTAATTATTTCTTTATACGATCTTCTAACTTTAAGAAATATATTTGGCTGATTGGCAATAAAAGCGTAATTTAATATTTATTGCCATAGTGCTTAATGATTATTTAATTTTTGTGAGTAAACCAGTTATTTAATGTGCAGCCATATATAAAAATCTAAAGGATTATAATTGGGTGTTCTAGGCGGCCACATAACTTCACTACCTCTGCCAATCCAACGATGAGAAAATTGCTTATCTAGATAGTTCCGTACTATTAAGGAAAATGAGGCAGAGCTCCATCCTATATATACCACATATATTTTCTTTGATTAAGGGCAATTCTTCTAGATCGTTGAAAAGTTTAGTATGTACAAACTCTAAATACTACTTAAAATTTAATTTTTCTGGCAATAAAATTACCCAACAAACTATCTACAATTCATCTTGAAAATGTGATTCTCAAAATAGATTGAGATTTTTCACATCCAACTGTGGCTGCCTCTTCAGTTAAATACTTCTCTACGTGTAAATGAAGCTTTGTCAGTATAAATTTTTTTTTAATAAAATTATAATTTTTGTTTTTTATATATTATTCATGAGCAAAATTCGATTGTAAAGGATAATCCTAGGTCCATTTTATAGGCGTGTAAAAAAACTGAACAGTGGCTTACATTAGTCATTGTGATAAATGACAAGTACTTAGTTCAGAACTATTGGTAACTCGCTTTGAAATATCACTGTTAAAATTTTAGTCATCCCACATCATTTTATGCTAAAATTGTTCAGTATATCCTAATCGACTAAAAATATTATAAACAATGGGCGATTGGTTGAAGTCTACGTGGATACACTTTTCGTTATCTTCGTGCGCAGCAAGATACCTAATCATTCATTCTTATATTCTCTGATACACAATCATCATCATTATTCTGGCTTTACAACCCTACGTTGGTCCTATCCTCTCAAGAATGTCTCTCCAGTCGTCCATCCATCGCCTTCCTCGGCCAAGAACGTATTCCCATATTTTTTATTCTTCATCGATGTTATCAAGGAACCTTGTCCGGGTCTTAGTATTCTTCTCTGACCAATGGGTCTATCAATGAGTGTTTTTCTAGCTGGGTTATTTTGTTCCATCACATTATATGCCCCATCCACCTCAGATGTCCTATCTTAATATGTTTTACGATATCTGGTTCCTGGTATTATTTATAAGTTCGAAGTTATAT
The DNA here is from genome assembly GCF_040954645.1 of Diabrotica undecimpunctata. Classification (NCBI taxonomy): domain Eukaryota; kingdom Metazoa; phylum Arthropoda; class Insecta; order Coleoptera; family Chrysomelidae; genus Diabrotica; species Diabrotica undecimpunctata. The sequence goes on along the minus strand of NW_027313577.1, from coordinate 18,864 downwards.
CGTCTTCTCCACATTCATTGTCATTCGCTGCTCCATAGATTCGCCTTATACTTTTCTTTTGAAACATCCTAACATGTTTTCATTACTTTTTGTCCAGGTTTCTGAACTATATGTTAGACTGGGCGTATTATTGTTTTGTAGGGGTTTATTTCTGCATTTTCGACATAATTGTGGATTTAAGAGGAGATTAAGTCCAAAATAGAGCTTATCTCTGCGGTTTATCTCTGCGGTAGTGTTATTTTCAGTGTTAAGGAGCGCTACAGGTACACAAATTTGTTCATTGCTTGATGAATGTTATGACGTATTTTCTATAAGATGTGGTCGTAGGATTTATAGTTGCATGCTTATTTTTATATACTTCGTTTTGTTGGTGTTTATTATTAAATCCTTTTTGTAGCTGATTATTTTAATGCTACATACGCCTCTCGTATAGTTTTTTCCGTATACTGGTTTCAACATCAGCATAGGCATGGATTTGCGCTGATTTATTATATACTGAATCCATAGTTGTTATTTGTGGCATACGTATTACAGAGCCAGATTAAATAATATACAGAGAAAGGGTCCCCTGGTGCATCCCGTTTTTGTTTTAAAAGGTTCAGATAGTTCCCTCTGAATTCGTACTTACATTCAACTTTTTCATGAGTTACTTTTGTTTAATTTGGCAATTAATTGGTATTACTAGCTCTTTTATTGCTTTGAACATTTCTCTTCTATTTTATTATGCATGAATAAGCATTTATCTAAACTATGTGGAGAAATACTTCAAGTCGTATTAATTTAATTGTGATATTGTAAATAAATAGAGAACAGTTTATTCGTTGTAAGTGTTTTTAAATATTTATTTGAACATTTGCTTTAAAAGATTTATTTAATATGTTATTAAACTTGTTGTTATTTAGATTATAACAAAATGTTCTTTTTTAACTACAATTTGTTTTTAAATGTCGAATAAATTTATTCGTTTTAAAAAATTTTAGTAATTAACACATTAGGTTTTTTAATAGCGATTGAATTTTCATATGCATAATAAATGCAATCGTATGACCCAAAAATACCGACATAATTAATACATAAATAAATAACTATGCAGCTTAAGTTTTAATTTCAAATATCTAGAAAAATTCGAACTTAATCGTCCCGAAAAAATATGTTATTTCCATAAAAAGTATTGGAGAATCAAAACATTGCTCTAAAATAGCAATTCCGCCAGTGGCGTAGAATTTGGAAAGGGTAAACCATTCACTTCCCCTTTCGTACGCCTCATGTACTAGCTAGAAACGTTTATTTGACATAATTTAGTATAGTGTATAGTAACTACACTTTTTCCAAGGTTGACAAGAATATGTTGTGTGGTTTAAAGTATTGGGTACAAACAGTTTTAAAATGTTTAAATAAAACACACTGTAGCTCAATAAGGAGCCGCATTTTATAAGTGTTTTGGTTAAACCTTAATATTTTCAGCCAGAAATCAAAATTTAAAATATTTCCAATTATTAATGAAACACTGTATATACTAAAATTTAAATGGTAGAAAAATGTTCAATAGTTAATATTAGTAGGAATAGAAACATATTTTCAACGCAAATAAAAAATTTGTATTTATTTAAATATTCTTACTATGAATATTCTTATTCTTTACAGGTGGCACCTGGTCTGCAACAAACGCAGCTTTCGCAGACATTACCGTCAGCCCCACCAGGAGGTACGTAAGGCAACCGGACCGGGAGGACAAACCTCAAACTTGGTAATGCCAGTTTTTCCTTTGGTTCGACCAGCCCCTCAGACCAGCTCTTCGCTTACTCTCCTTACTCACCGTCCAGGTTTCATATCGATAAAAGATGTCAGCACAGATGCTCGTGGAAGTGTTTGAGTATCGGATAATTTTGTTGGCCGTGGGATTATCAGCAATGTTGGCTTATTTTGCAGTAAGATTTTATGTTTCATTTATGAAGTACAACAGGTTTTAAAGAATAGGTCATAAATAATATTTTCAATATATAATTTATTTATTGTGAATGCAAATTGTAATCTTACAGATCATAAAACGAAAAATATTGTATTTTGGAGCTGTTTCTTACAATTCTTTATTACTTTTGTAATTGAAATATTTTGTAGCTATTAAGCTATATGTTTAAATTAAATTTTCATACGTAATTCCCTTTTCTTGTTTCCTTTTTTTCTTTAGCCTATTTCTCTATTATTCTGTAAATATATACTCAATGATTAGAAGTGTTACACCTTCTTCTTCCTTTGCCTATCCGTTTCGGACGTTGGTATTAAAAAGGCTATTTTTGACTTTGTTTACGGCACCTCTGAACAGTTCGGTCGATGGCTTTGTCCGAACCATTGTCGCAGGTTATGCATCCATGAGTGTCGTCTTCTTCCCGGTTCCCTCCTACTGTCGATTCTTCCTTGGACTATTACTGTAGCAGCGTACTTAGTATGGCTCATGATATGTCCGAATACTCGAGCTTCCGTTTTTTTTACGGTGAAGATTATTTCTTTGCTTTTGCCTATTCTTGTATTACTTCACGTTAGTGATGTGGTCTGCCAGGATATCGAAGAATACGGCGATGTTACACCTAGAAGGAATAAATTCTTGAACTTAATTTTTTGGCAACAGAATGACAACATTTAAAAGATTATATGATACAATATCAATGTTTTATATTTTTACTTTTTGTAAAAATAAATTTTTTTTATATTTTTTGTGAAGATACCATTTGTAAAAACCGGTTTGTATGGAAAATTTTTAGTTATTATTCCTCAGTCTAATTGTATTCAGTGTAAGAAAATTCCTCGAGTTCGAAGACATCAAATTACCACCATGTAAGCGATTTTGACAGGGCAGAATTATTGGTATAGAGATATGGTTTGTCGTATTTCGAAATACTCCGTCGCGTTAATTGTACGGTAATGACGGTTATGCGTGTCTCTCGTGTGTGGATAAACAAGGTAGAAAAACACGAAGAAGACCAACCTTCAACGAGGCGTACCACAGAGCGTCAAGATAGGCGTTTTAGATTACTTGCTCTGCGAGACCGTTTTGCTACTACGCGTCAAATTGCTGCCAATGGTTTGGAGTAGTAGTAGATCTTTTAGTATGCGTACACTATATCGTCGCATTCGAGTTGGACTGGTTTCATTCCGCCAACGACTAGTGTTTCGTTTGACTGCGGATCATTGTCATCAACGTTTAAATTGGTGCAGAGAACGCAGCATTGGGTGGCAGAATGGCGTAATGTAGCATTCACGATGAATTAGATTCTGTTTAGGAATGCATGATGGTCGTAGGATGGTAAGACGCCGCCGTGGAGAGCGACGAGATATCGGTTTGCTGTGAGAGACATGTACACAGACGCGCTATCTCAGAGTCTTGTGTTTATTCGAGGCAATATGAAAGCTGCGCGTTATGTTGATGACATCGTACAAACCACTTTACTGCCTTATCTCGACGGCCGTCGAGACGTCCTTTTTCAGCAAGACAACGCGCGTCCCCATATTGAATTATCTTAACAATTTTTACCTCCATATTTTCTTCTAGATAGTAGAATATATTTCTTAATTTTTCATTACTCAACTTAAAACCACTATAATAGTTTTTTTCTCCTCTGTTTTGATCCTACTCCGGCATTGCTAGTCCTTAGCCCGTGATGGAATTTCTTAGCATTGCTAGTCCTTAGCCATTCCTACCCATGATGGAATTTCTGAGGGTGCGTATCCACCGCCTAAAGTCTGAGCCTTGGCTCAGGTAATGGCTAAGGTATGGCAATCCTAACAGAAGAGTCCCCCATTCCTTAGACAATAACCTCTTTCGGTAAAAATGTTATTCGTTAGGGAACCTCAGGTACTAGCCGAACAGAATTTACGACGACGACTCTAATAACAAAAAACAAATCTGAGATTGGAATATTTGGAATATTTGGAATATTTGAACCTTGTACTAAGCTGGAGCACTTGAATATTTCGCATCTTATCTTCTATGGATCTTAGAAATCGAAGATCTTCGCGATTTTTTTTGACTTGATCTGACTTCCATATCCGTAGTACATTAATTGCTTTTTCTCTTGATACAGAATCAAGATTTGCATTGGAATCGACACCACTTAAGTTTTTCTAACTCCTGCTCACATTCTAAAGATATCATTGATATTGCTTGGTCGTCAATTAAGTATTGATTTAATGGACCCTTGGAAATAATTTCTGAATTATTTATCTAAAACGGAATCTGTTGAGTTATGATGGTACTGGAACCCAAAGCACCACCGCCATAACGAACTGTTTCATCTAACCGCCTGGCTTGGCCTATACCATTGTCTAAATCGGCATAATTTTTTATTAGAATGCAAATGATGCAAAGTGCTATATCTTAAGTGTAATTATTAGTTCCTGTTTGTACTGTTATAAGAAATGCCAAAGCCAATTGTAATTGACCTTTACCCAAAAGACTGTCATATTCTCTCTCTCCAGGCTGAAAATAATTTCTTTTGTATATGAAAATTTTATTGAAATATAATGATCCAAAGATGAATCCTGAGGAAATAGATAAAACGGGTGAAACTATTGACGAAGCTGAAAGTGGAGGAGAGCAACAATGATTTCAAATCCAGCATGTTTTAGTAAAACCAGGAAAATCTTTAGCTGTGCATTTAGTCGAAAATTTAGCAAACAGACTTCCACATATACTTGACGATCCTAGAGAGTATACTCCCCTGCCTTATGTCTTTAGGGTACCGACAACTTCAATTTCAGCAAAAATATTGTATTTATTTACACAAAGCAAGTCCTTAAACCGATATGGGATACAGCTATGGAGCTGTACAAAAGAAAGTAACATCCAAATTATACAACGATATCAGAATAAATTATTAAGGAACATCGTTAACGCTCCATGGTACTTCAGAAACTGTGATCTTCATCGAGACCTTCAGATGGATACGGTTATCCAGACAATAAGTAAGTTTGCCGAGAGTGATGAACAAAGGCTCTCCAACCACGTGAATGTCGAGGCCATCAAACTCCTAGACAACTCCAGCCAGATAAGAAGACTTAAGAGAACGAAGCCGTTTGAGTTGGTCCTATAAGTGAGTGAAAGTGAAAAAGCAGAGCAAAGTGCGGCTAAAATGTACACGTTAGCTGGTGGTACTATAATGTATTAAAGCCCAATGAATATTGCTGAATGTAACCTTAGATAGTTTTTTTGTAATATTTATATATAGAACTAACTTGCTTTTTGATCAGAGTGAATGATCAGATAGCAATTATCATAATATTCCTGCTGGAGTTTTATTAAATAAAAAAAAATTGGCACAAAGTCCTTCTTTTTATCTGCTGTTAGACCATACAATTGCCGTCATATGGATACTTTTTGGGCAGGGAGAATATGACAGTCCTTTTGGTATAGGTCAATTACAATGGGCTTTGGCATTTCTTAAAATGGTACAAACAGGAACAGGTGATTACACTCAAAATAAAGCAATTTGCATTTAAGCAATCGTAAACATTCTAATAAATAATTATGCCGATTTAAACGATGATATAATAGGTCTAGCCAGCCGGTTAGATGAAACAGTTCGTTATATCGGTGGGGCTTTGGATTCCAGTACCATGATGACTCAAGAGATTCCGTTTTCGCTGAATTATTTAGAAATTATTTCCAAGGGTCCATTAAATCAGTACCAAATTGATGAACAAGTAATATCGATGACATCTTTAGAATGTGGGCAGTAGTTGGAAAAACTTAAATATTTATTTAACACAATAAAAAAAAGCTAACTACATGTTTTTACACTACAAGAAACACAATGGACATTACAGAAAATGGTATCCTTAAAACATTAAGATGGAGTGGGGTCCATTACAAATTAGAGAACCAAACACATTGTTATTGATTTTAATTGCAGCAGCCAAAGGAGATACTATTTGCGCTTAAAAAGGAAACACTTCAATTGACATTTGGAAAAAAGCGTATTTCCGGAGTAATGACAAATCAAAAGACAAAAAATAACAGTTTTTTAAAGACCTAGAAGTATACGAAATACGTTTCAGAAATGACAGTAAAACAGTACTGAATCGACCAGCATGGGTACTAATCATGTTATTGTAAATCGCGTGCTAAAGTACGAATTTATCAACCAATATTTTCTTTGCTTAAAATTTTATTTTTTTTAATGTTCAATTGTAAAGAATTAAAAGTCTGTGGATTTATTTAATTTTTAAAATTGATTATTACGATTTTCCATGCAATGTTAGTATGATAAGAATACCATTAATTGTGCTAAAAATGGTTGCTGATCAACATTTTTATCTCCGACTACGTGAATTATTCGTCATTTAATTACCAATTTAACTAAAACCTTAATTTTCTTGCATAGCTATAGTTAAAACAACATTAGTACCTCACTGTTAACTTCTTCTTTATGTGCCGTCTTCTACCGAAAGTCGGCGACCATCAAACGATAGGTTTCTCTGTTTTGTGCCGCATGTATTATGTTCGCAGCTTCTGGTATTTGAAACCATTCTCTCAAGTTTCTCAGCCAGGATTTCTTCTTTCTGCCCAAACCCCTTCTACCTACAATCTTGCCTTATACGATAAGCTGTAGCAGACTGTACTTATCATTACGGGACACATGGCCCAGGTATGACGCTTTCCTCCTTTTAACAGTTGTTAACAATTCCACCTCTTTACCCATTCATCTTAATTACTAATTTTAATAAACACTATTGTATTTTAATTATGGACAACAATCTTGTAGGTATTCTTTTACCTCTAACTTAATCTTTCATTAGCTTTTATGCTGCTAGACTGCAAAAGTATAATTAAAATATTATTAATTTTTATATTCTAATAAAACAAATTAACGATAAGTTTAAAAATAGCCCATAGGTACTCATAATATGCTACTTATTTTGTTACAGCTGTAAGTTCAATGAAACCAAATATCGACTCATCAAACTGCATACTAGTTCAGGATGTGAAAGATGTAACGAACGATCAAATTATGATGGGATCTTCTACACAGCCGTCAACGGAAGGTAAGCTATTATTAATACTTTTATCTTTTTAATATCATTATTAAAAAATGAACAAGTTTCAAAACCAGTTCTGACATTCAATAGATGCAAAAAAAGCTAATAAAGATAAATCTCCAATAAATTTAATTATAAGCATATATACGAACAATTACTTATCTACGAACGTTATGACTTCATTGAAAAAATAAGACTCGATATCAAAGAAATAAGAATTTAAATAGAAACGTGTGATATGAAGATAATCATTACAAAATACAATCGGACCTACAACGGAATAGAGATATCAGTCAAAGATAATATAAGTAATGGATTCGACCGTTACTTGATGGAGATTCATTTTATATAACAATAAAACACTGAAACTTTTGTTTACAAAATTTATTATAAATTCTTATTACTACAGCTGTTTCGCAGAGTGTCTTTCTCAGGTGATCTATTTTTGGTATGTGTTTACATACCAAAAATAGATCACCTGATCATCATTTTATAGTCTTTAACTGAATTATATTGAGGAGGGGAAAACTGTTTGTATCAAGTTGATCATTCAGAAATATGTCTGTATTTTTTAATTTGTTTATTTCTATAAATTTTAATAAAAATGGTTTGTAAAAATAATTTAAGGTCATTATTTTGAATGTGAATAATTTTATATTCGTCATTAAATAATGATTGTAGTCTAGAAGGTGAAATGCGTATTTAGAATTAGTTTTTCTATTATTAAAAGCCCTTTTATGTTCTGCTTTACATTTTTGTTAAAAGTTCTAGCAGTTTGATCAATGTAAGTTTTTAAGTAGTTGCCACATTGCCACATTTAAATAACAGAAAAACATATTCTACGTCCGCACTTCACCTTTTAGACCATAATCATTCTTTTCATGACAAATTTTAAATTCTTCATTTCCAAAATAAAGGCTTAACTACTTATTTGAGAATGGCCAACTTAAGACAAACAGTTCTCTTTTCCTCATCCTATTCAGAGTCTTCAGTATTTAGTAAAGCTGATTCGGAACTCTGCCGAATCAGCTGTAGTGATAAGAATTTATAATCAATTTTTTGAGAGTTCTGAAAACAAATGTTTTTAGTGTTTTGAGGATAATATAACATATAAAATATAAATAAGTCGATAACCGACCAAAAAATGGGTAAAGTAGTCACATATGTAGAATTGCAGAGCAAATAATATTAAAAATTCTTTCTTCCTCTTCTTGACTGACTGTACTGTACAACTCGTGTTTAGTCTTCACTGCATTTACTATACACAATCCTAAGTTAATCAGCTTTAAGTTCCATCCACTTTTTTCTTTTGGAGTGGCTAACTGATCTTCTACCGTCTGATCTCTCAAAACACACTGCCTTTAGCAATTTGTCTCCCTCTGATTACATAACCTGCCATCTTATCTGCTTAGCTTTTATATGTCTGACGATGTATTCAGTAGCAATTTATCAACTGTCAATTCATCCCTTTGAGGTCTAAATATCATTCTGAGAACCTTCCGTTTAAATATCAGCAGCTTATTTATTTTCCGCTTATGTATTGTTTATGTTTCACTTCTATATGTAACAACTGGGCAAATTATTGACTTATACAGTCTTAATTTAGATTTTCTTTTTAGCAGTTTAAATCTTATAAATGATGATAGGAAATATATTGCTCTATTCCACACAACTATCCCCGCTAGTACTTCCTTTTTTATGTGTGTCATCTGTAATTACCGTCCCCAGATATTTAAACTCTTTTACTACTTGGAATTTTTGGTCATTACAAGTTATGTTCTGCTCTTGGTTCTATCTGTTCTGGTTCTGCTCTCCTTCAAGCCATCCTTATAGAACCTCAGAATCTGGTTCAGTACAACATATTTGCAGCTTTTTCGCGCTGCTTTTTCGCGCTGCTGCAGATAAAATTAATATCGCCGTGATGATTGCCAACATTTGTAACGGATAGGAACATTAAGACGAAGAAGAACTCTTGGTCTTGAGAATTTTGGTTATTAGCATGTATTTGGTCTTCTCTTTATTTATTCAAAGAGGCAGATCTACCTGTTTCCTCACTAATCACTAAACGGTTAAAGGAGTATTCGAACGCCAAGAAAAATACAAAGAGGTAATCTGGACATCCAATAAGAATTGCGTCAAAAATGGAACAGAGGAAAGCGACCAAGAAAATAGAAAGAATACGATAAGAAACTTGACTAGCGTGTGATAAAATTTGTCTGTGTTATGTTAGTAGTTTTATAAGTTAAACGTTATCCCAGTAGCTATTGAATTCTATAATAATACCCTGTCCTGAAAAATGTAATAACAGCATCTAGTTACAGCAACAATTTACTTCATGACTGCAGAAATCCTCGTGCTACCCACCTAAATACGATGTCTGCGATTCATGCAGCCATTAACAGTCTTAAAATAAATAGTGACCTGATTAATAGTGATCTGATCTGGAGATTCAGAAGTGTGACGCAACAACATTAAGCCTGATGAAGGTTTAATGGAGTGAATCGAAAGCTCGACCTAGCAAAATTTCATCCGGTTTAACACAAAAACTGTGCAAGTTTACTATTAACTTCTTTTTTAATACTAATGAACTAATTTAAAATTTAAAAATGCACACGATATTTAGCTTTAAACATGTTTTACACGTAGTTAGCGATATATTAATTTTTCTGCAATAAGTCACTTTATCATCGTACATAGTATTGGTTTCTTAAAAAAAAATAAAATACTATTTTTTTCTTTTTCTTTCCTTATGTATTTATTTTATCAAACTATAGGGATCAAGGACACTGCTTTTCTAGATTTTATTCTATTTTCTCACGTCTGATCAGTTTTGTTGTTATTTTTGCTTCCATATATTTAAATTTAGGGACTACTTTCTCAATAATATTCGCTAGAGATCGTCAATCAAAACAGTCAGATCATACTCTCCTCGCAGCTAAAGTAAAGTTCAAACTTAAAACGCCCAACAAACGTAGAGAGACAACAAGGATAAAATTAAGAAAGATGGATGATCTTCTTCAAGAAGTACAAAAAAGCATGCTCTCTATTGGTAAGGGTACGTCACAAGAAATATGGGAAACTATTAAACAATGTGGAATAACAACAATTAATCGCCAAAAACTATATTCCGGTAAAACAAAATGTATTTCACTAAAAAGATAAACATTCAAGTAAAACAAAACCCCGGATAACAGATGAAACGTCATTAAAAGAAATCTTTGTCAAATTACTGTACATAGTGAAAGGGAAAACGCTGGTTTAAGAGCTTAACAAAGAAATAAAACGTAAATGCAGGGCTGATGAACAGCAATACTATCACAATATATGATACGATAAATATAAAATATAATTAATAATAATAAGAAAAAATACGATACATAACAAATAAGAGACTTTAAAGTAAAAACTTGGGCCGTCGAAGACCACACAGGAACCCTGAAAACCAACAGAAAAAGATATAGTGGAGACATGGAGATTATATTGCTGGAATCTATATAAAGATGATTAACGCCAAGAACTTGTTCACCAAACTCCTGAAGAAATCGAAGAAGAACCTAACATACTCGAGAATTAAATAAGACTGGCACTCGGTAAACCTAAGTTACGATCTTAACAGAAGTAAGATACGATTACAACAGAAATGCTCAAAGTTATAGAAGAAACCGGAATATAATTGATTCACTTGCTCTGTAACAAAATATGGCAGTCCAAGCAATGGACTGACGACTGGACAAAACCTACAATAACGACAATATATAAAAAGGCAGCTTCCGTAAATGCTACAAATATAGAACAATCTCTCTTATTTCACCTGTCGACAAAATAATGCTACACATAATTAGTGAGAAACTAAAAACTTTCCTACAAAGAGAAATACCCCAAGAGCAAGTTGGATTTACCAAAGGTAGAGGTACTCGAGAACGTTATCTGAATATAAGACACAGAAAATTTTAGAGAATTAAATATTCCACTATTTATTTCAAGATTATCGCAAAGCGTTTGACAGGATCAACGGGCAACAATTATTGCAGATACTAAAAGAAGTAGGCGTATCACAGCACTTATTTTCGCTCATTGCTGAACTACACGAACACACTACTGAAACAGTTAAAGTGCTTGCCATACTCTCAAAAGAATTCCATCCAGAACAAGGTGTCAGAGAAGAATGTATACTGTCTACATAAATATTTAATATTTATATGGGGAGCATATTACGAGAAGAGCGCTTAGGCAGTCAAATTAACCATCTATGTTTTGCAGATGACATACTCCTTCTTGCAAATCGTCAAGAAGAGTTAAATTATCTCACACGACTGGTACAAAACGAAAGTAAAATATTTGGTCTGTAGTTAAACATATTAAAGATAAAGATAAGGCAAGACAACGACTACATAACAATCATCCACACATAACCAAGGTTGACCGGTTTAAAGTTGTGAGGTCATATTTATATCTGGGATCATTGATCACAAACACACGGTCAATATTTTAAAAGTGAGGTTGATTAACTGCTTAATATTGACATACGGATGTGAATCTTGGACTCTACCACAAGCAAAAAGAAGAAAAATAGACGCCACTAAAATGTTCTGTTGGAGAAGATTGTTACGAAGATAAAAGTCAGTACATGGCTATCCAGCAAAATCCATCTCCAACAATTAAAATACTTTGAACCTGTTATGAAAGCAGACACAAAAAACATTGGGAGACTTATTATCCAACGAAAAGTAAAATGCCTAAAATCACGAGGAAATCTCCAACAGGATGAATAGATCAAATTACAGGAATCTGCAAAAGAATTATGGCATGAAAAAGAAGTGACCAGAAACAGAGATCTTTGGTGACGGACAATACACATCACGATGACCTCTACACTTCTTCCGGAGGGTCAGGATTGAATACAGATATTAAAATTTATTTATGTTTTTAAAATACTAGTATTTATTCTCAAATTAGCATTATTTTATATATTAGCTTACAGATTTCTTAAAATTAAGTTGATTATTGGTCTTCATATTGCTACACTGATCTATTTTATTTCTTACTAAATAGATTAGGTCTAATTAAAACTAAGGAAATTTTAAGAAAGTATACAGAAAAAAAAACAAGAAATAAACTTTAATAAAGCGAACGAATATAAAAAATAAAAGATATAAAACATATAAAAAGAACAATAGATTTAAGTCAATAAACATTTAATACACTAATATACTATTAGATTATTAGACCAAGAATTAAAAAAAAACACGTTTTCATTACAAAATTTATTTATCTAATATTGTTTAAAGACGCAATTAGCAAAGTCTAATAAAATGGTCCAACCTTTTTAGCTTTTTAGTAGATCTAGGTCTGATTACTGACTTTGTGCTTTTAATAATTATTGTCAGCACTAAAAAGGCTAACGCAGACTTTAATTTCGTGGGAGTTTTATTAAATGCTTGCAACAACAGACACAGCAGCCCCCGTAACGGTGCCAAACTCGACAAAATTACATTTTCATTACGTTTTCTCATTAAGTAAGGCCCAAAATGCAGGGGCGGATTAGCAACACAGGGAAACATTTGTAACTTTACAAATTGATTGTCTGATAATACTTTATAAAATAAAAATGTTAAGTTGCGTAAAATTCTCTTAAAATAAGTAAACCAGAAATATTTTCGTTCCTAATTTAGATAAACAACCTAAATCAAATAGAACAGTTGCTTTGATTATTGCGACTTCTTTCTTGTGTTAGTTAATTTGATCACTCAATCTTTTTCCTGGCAACTAATACATTGCAGTTTGTTTAAAATATCTTTTATGATACAGTCACTTCTTTTTTTTTATTTGTTACATGTAAGCTGCTGAGTATATTACTGCTGACATGTAAGATTTTAGTTACTTATTCTCTTCGACTTAATAATTATTCACTGATAGTTTAACTTTAGCTGAGCTTCTATCTTACGTTACTCTTTTAGTTCCTCTGCAGTTTCCCGCACGTGTCATTTTGTTCTAGAACGTCGACAATTATTTACATGACCTTCCACTTTATCTATTGCAGTTCAGAAAAGTACCTAATCATTTTACCGTCGGTTATTGGATTTAAAGGCCAAAATATTCTAATTTTTTAATATGGTTTTCACTTAAGTTCAATTATTAATTTGGTTTAATACGACCCATGCATTCTTTGGTAGAGCACTGAATGTATGACATTATTTTATAACTTTACCTTCCAGTCTCATAAAGATGTCCTTAGTTCACGTGTCATTTTTGTTTTCACTCATTTTGCAACATTAAAAATGGTAAAAACCTTAAATTATATGTAGCTGTCTGTCCGTCCGTCTGTCTTTCCATAAACACAACTTATTTGTTATTAGAACAGTTAGAATGACAAATATGTAGTGTCTAATGAGAGCACGTAACAAAAATATGGTAGGGGAAAGTGTTGTACCTTTGGGCGCTTGTACCTCTGGACACTGTCGTTAAAATTGTTGTTTTTCTCCGTGTTGGAAAGAATTTTGCTTTAAGGTTCGCCTTTTGACCACTTTAGGTCGGTACAATAGTTTCGCTTAATAAATATAAAGACTGTAGTCAGGCTTGTGAATTTTTCGCGTTAAAAGTAAATAATTAACGAGAACATAAAGAGTCGGTGTGTTACAAAGTTGTGGCTGGTTTCATCTATAATTTCCCAGGTAAGAAATATACTATGTTTGCTATTTAAAACTTGTGTTTACCAATCCATAAAGTTTACATAAAAAATTAATGTGTTTTGATAGTCGTAAACATTGTTGTACCTTGGGACATTACGTTTATTGTACCTTTGGCCTGGCCAAAGGTACAACTGGCAATGGCCAAAGGTACAACAAGAGAAAACATTTTACTTTTTCTAATTTATCTGTAATTTCACTGGAAGTAGACACTAAATTAAGGCGAAATCGGCACTGACGTAGAAGAGACTACTGAGAAGCTCAGTAGTCTCTTTGCGCATCTCTCAGATGTGCATCGCGGCATTAAGGAAATTTTTATCGCTCATGTGATTTATTAACCTCACTGCACTCGGCTAATAAACTCCACAAACTTAAACTTTAATGTTTTTTACTTAAAAAACAGAAGCGAAGATACATTCGAATACAACGCGAGCAACAATGTTAAAAAAGTGTTTTCACTTGAACAAGAATCACAGTTGGAGCAGTACTTAACACAGGCAGCGTCGCTTCATTATGAACTTAGCAAGAATCTTAGCATTTCAATACGCACGTGAAAACAAGATAAGAACACCAGACAATTGGACTTCAAATGCAACTGCAGGCAAAGAATGCCTAAGACACTTCATGAATCGGCATCCATCATTGTCGTTAAGAAAACCCAAGGCTACAAGCCTGGCAAGGTCAACCAGTTTTAACAAAAAAAAAATATCCAAGCTTTTCTAAGCTTTTTCAAATACTGAGCTCTTCTGAGTTAAAAGAAGGTGATTTTGTTCTGGTAAAATTGGCCAGTGAAAAGAATATTGCACACTATGTTGCCAAGATAGTTGAGGTTTTAGATGACGAATACATGGTCAAATATTTAAAAACAGTTATTGGAAACAATAAATTTGTCTATTCATATGAGAAAGTCTCTTGTATCTCCGAAGGCGACATAATAAAAAAACTGCCTTCACCAGATTTGGTTGGAACATCACAACACCAACAAAATATGATGTCATTAAATGTTAAATTTGATACATACAATGTAAAGTAATCATGTTTGTCATCTTATAATTCATGTAATAAATAATATTTTATTCGTTTGTGTTGTTTCTTCTTAATCGAAGGTAATTTGTTCTCTGACCATAGGTACAACATAACGTAGACAAAGGTACACCACAGCGTCGTACCTTTGGACGACCTGTCAAAAAAATTTCAAATTTTTTTTTTAAAGGTAACTGAAACAAATCCATAGACCCATACTTTGTCATTTATAGATAAAGGTTTTGTATCTACTTATGTATGCTTCAATGGTCGCTATAAAGCAATTTTTAAACATTTTGAGCCAAACGACATGAAATTTGCCCAAAGGTACAACACTCTCCCCTATTAAAGGCAATTGGCTTCAGACTTACGGTTAGGAAGTTGCAACTGGAAGTATTATTTTAAAGTCACCGAAATAGTACAAACGATAAATATTCTTTGACACGCCGTAGCAAGCCGAGAACAAATAAATACTTCTGGTTTTTATATCACTTTCAATTAAAAAGTTATTACCGTAAGTTTGTCAAAATTAGTAAAATCGTTTATCAATCGTCGCAAAGTTACACGAAGAGTTTAAATATCAACTTCTGGTTTTACTTTCGATCACATTAGGTGAAAACCTAGAGCTGGCGAAGGCCAATTGCTTGTTTTATACAAGAATTCTAAAAGTATCATCGCTGTTGTTAGCGTGCTGTCTGTGATCTAATATCTGTAATAACTTTCTTTAAACATTTTATATTGACATATTTGCTATATCTAAAATTGCCCATATTGCTGATAGTCCACAAAATTATATAGTCCACATAATATTATAAATTGTTAATTGCAAAACCAGTGACCAACTTTAGAAAAACTGAATCGATTAATGAATCGAATAGAAAAACTATATCTATCTTTACGTCAATTTACTTTTTTTACTTTTCACGCGAATGAGGGGAGTTCGAGTCTTCGCCGAAGAATATTTTTTTTAGTAATGAAATAATTTAACATAAAGGCAAGATAATAATGAAAATGTAAATGATGGATGAATTCTATATCATAACATTTCGAAAATCACTAAAATATTAAGAAAATTTTTATTGAAATAAATTTTAAGATTTTTTGAATTTTAAAGAACTTTTAAACTTTTAAACAAAAATATTAACAATAATTGTTAATTTAGTAATTCAGTATCAAGCAGATATAAAATTTAATTAACCCAGATATAGTAATAACGCACTACCTATAAGAAGTATTCACTTTTGTGGTGTTGTTCTTAAATTTGGTGTATAACTGTTTTATTAGATGATGTTTAATCAGGGTAATTAGGGATATTAACAAACCAATTTTAATTTTTTTATGATTTTAAGGCCATGTTTCTTAATTCTTCACAAATAGGATGGAAGGTTTTTTGTTCGAAGGACAACATGTTTGTTGTATATAGTGATAATGAGTGGTTATCTTTTTTGTAGTGATATATTAACCATGTTTTCAGCTAAAAATATCTTCGCAGTTCTAATTGAAGTTTAAATAGCTTATGCACTTCAAAGGTTCAACAAGTGTTGCTTCCAGACATATCCTTGGTGCTTTGTTTTGTGCAATGTATAGTTCTCGCAGATTTGTTTTATAGGCTGTAGGTTTGCCATGAAGTATTCAACCATAAGCAATATTGATCATTTATATGCTTCATAAAACATTATTGCTGTTTGGGATTTTGTTCCCCACCAAGTTTGCTTAATGGATTTTAAAAAGTTCAGTCTTTTGTTGCATTTTGTCAGTAATTGTGCAGTATTCAGTTTCTGGGTGTGAGTTTTTTGTCTAATAGAATTTCTAATTGTTTGGCATTGGTATCCATCAAAAAATTTACTTCGTTAATTGTAATTTTTTAAATTTGTTTTATCTTATGTCTGGCAAAGATTTTGACTATAGATTTTTCTGCTGAAATTTATTAGACATAATTCACTTATAGAAATTAGAATCGGTCAAACGCCTATGATTAAAAGTAGATTGAGAGAGAGAAGTTACATTAAGGTTAAATATTAGATTTTTTTATATAAAATATAAATATATACTAACAGATATTTTTTATAAAAAAATTTTCTGTTTGTACTTTCTACCTTTTTTAGAGAGGCAAGTGAATATCACGACTGACCTACATTTCATGTGCTATTGGAAATGTCAGATTCCCAGTTTATACACGAACAAAGCACCTCTAAACTTTTATTGTTGCTGAAAATTACAGGTATCCAAATACGTTGTTTTCTGTGAAATATGATTTTATCTAATTTATTAAAAGAAGAAGACATATTTAAATTTGATAAAAGAAAGGAAAGAATTATTAAAATTTGGATATATTTTATATTTCTAATAATACTATTACTGGTGGGGTAGGCCAAATTCACGAAAGTATTTTACAATTCTGAAGTAGAATATTGATTATTGATAAGAGAAATATTTTTAAATATACCGGGTATGCCAAAAGAAGCAAACGATCAAATATTTCGCGAAATTTACATTGGATTGAAAAATTTAATATTTTTTAAAAGTCTATCGAATGATATAAAACACTACCCACCTACCACTTTTCCTGTGTATAATACTTGGAGCAACTTTGAAATCTTAAATAGAAACCCCCTTTTTTTATTAAAAATTTGGATTCCTTATGATAAAATAAGTAACTTTTGTTCGGGAAGTATTTCCGAATTGTTGATAGATGATGCTATATTCTAAAAACTACGATTTATCCTGCTAAGAAGGATTATTTTTGCAACTAGAACGCCATCTGTCATCTTAATGTTGTATAATTAGATAACTTTTTTAAAAATACCAATTTTGTGGTCCGAAACGTTTGTCCCGAGAAATTTGACAGTTTACAGATAGCTGATCTGTATTTGTATTTCTGCGATTACAGCGCCCTTTATCGAGTGTCAAAAAAAAAGTTTTACATAACACTTGTAAACTTTTTCACGTGAAATCCGGATCTGCAATAAAAAAGAATCAATAAATTTTTGAAAAAAATTTACTATGTGGTTTTGGCTTTTTTATTTGAAGTGTATTTCACTAGATATTAGACCGATTCCACAATTTTCCTAGAGTAACAAGATTTTTCTAAGAATACTCCACAACAGAATTAGACGAAAATCCATAAAACTAGGGGGCACTTTTTGCGTTAAATATCTTGTTACAAAAATGCCGTGATTAAAAACAATACGTATTTGCATTATTCGTGGACTTCGAAAAGGCATTCGATAAAGTACAGACTCTAAACTTAGTGCAGATCCTGAAAAAATGATAATAAATAACAAAGATATTTCAAGTCGTTAAAAATCTGTACTGTAATCAAACTGCTATCGTCAAAATTAGAAATAACTACACCGACGAAATCTCCATATGGCGAGGAGTCAGACAAGATTATATTTTGTCCCCAACATTGTTCAATTTTTACTCGACCAGTTATTTAAAAAGACGCTTAAAAGACTTCCGAGAGTCAAACGAGTGGACATGTCTTACATAAAATTGGCCGCTCGTTCTTCTATCATATGGGATAAAAATTAACAAGATACTACTTAATGTAATTAGATAAGCGGAAGATACAATAATAAATTCGGTCAGAAAATATTAAAGGTCTCCAAATTCTGCTTGATCGTATTCACGAAGTAAAATAGAAAATTGGTAATAAAATAAACTCAAACAAAACCAGTCTTTAGTCGTAACTTACATCCAGGTCTTTGGTTTATTCGCTAGATTTTAAAAAATATGGAATATGTATTTATCAGCTTTTCGATTCGATGTAAATTTCACAAAATGTTCGACCGCCCTGTTTATTGGTAGATAACGTTGCATAATGCTTACCTGTTAAAACTACAAAAAAGAACTTAATATAATTAAAGATTACGTTAAGGAAGGGTCATAAGTATCGAGCGCTCAGTGGCGAGGATTCGCAAATTTAAAAGGTTTTGGTTATATCCATAAAATAGTTACCGTAAAAAATAATATAAGGATTAAAGCAAGAGGGGTGTGCATGAACCATATATAAGTTGGGGTTAAGGAGGTAAGGAGTTCTCCATTTACTAATGAATATAAAAATCAATTCATGTGAAATGGAGTGTATAGAAAAAGTACTAGTCACTCTGAGATAGCGCGT
>NW_027313576.1:0-20895 GCF_040954645.1 Diabrotica undecimpunctata | reverse complement strand
AAGGTTATCTCAAAATAAATATTTAAATGCTAAAATAGATATTTTTTTGTTAAAATGGGTAGTAGTGCACAAAAAAGGGAAGAATGATTAATTTTTCTAACGTGAATTATACCACTTCACCAATATTACATATTTCTGAATGTTTTATCTCGTATTTAGGAGTAATATGTAATCAATATAAGTGGAGTTAGTGTCAAATTTGCAATAATCTTTATAAGTAATAGCTTACTGACTGTACTTTACATGTTCAGTTCACATAAATAAACCTTGTCTCTTCAAAAAGAGCGATTTGAACGGTAAAGTTAACTAAGAAAGTGTGATAAGTCTTGTACCACCCCACATGCACATAAGTTAACCGGTGTTTGCAGGCAAGAGTCCTCCTGGCAGATTTAAGGAAGATAACTACCATAAGGAAGTTCCGTTCGAGGGATCAGATGGAGAGGAGCAGCTTATTTTTGTTTGTATATCTTGCAGATGTGTTGATATAGCCAGTTTTTCCTTGATTCTAGTCATAAAATGGGCTGGTATTCGTGGAGTGGATGTCACGAATCTGGACTTTGTTTTTTTTGCTCTCTAGCTACTTATCTTCGGATATTAGGTGGATTGATAGCTACGATATTGTAGAGCTTATGTATGGATGTGAGTCTTAATATTCCCTGAATTTGGCTGACTAATTTATAACTAAATATTTTATAAGTTATTTAAATAACTATTTATAAACGGCATTTAGATTAACAAATACTACTCCTCATACCTGATATTTTTCGTACTTCTCTTCGCTGTGTTGGTCAAGATTTAGTATTTGTGACATATATGATCTAACCTGTCATATATAGCCACTTTTGTCTTTTAATTTGAGTTTTTCTTCTATTATCGGTTTATATTAAGGATCATGTACAGAAGTATTCTGTATAGCTGACAAAATAAATAGATATATTGGCCGATAGCTTTTGTGGTCGTTGGAGTTTTTGCCAGGTTTAAGCAAGGCAACAACTTTGTCTTTGCTTTGCTTGTCTAAAGACTTTGGATATTAGCCATTGTTGTATTTTTAGTTCAAATTTTATAGTTTTGTGCTCAGATCCTCAGCCAGGAGCCGTAATATTGTTCATTATATACGTGGATAGCGGATCCAAGCTCAACATCGTTAAAAGGTTCTCTCAGCTGACTGGTTTTGTTTTCTCTCATTATAAGTTTTTATGTAAAGTGGAGTGTCTTTATCTCTAGATATACTCTTAATATTTATACACATAATTAGAATAGTTGGTCCTAAAAAGCACCGATTTAACAAAAAACATATTGAACGGGTGATTTAAGAATTAACGATTACTTAATTATTCATTACCCAGGGTACGCCCGATTGCGGTGGTCTTATTAGTACTTCAATTTTCGTGAACGCTTCTACTTTAAACTTCATAAAAAATGACTAATCTTTCACTTTGCTGTTACTGTTATTTTAAGACGATATTTCGAGTCAGATTTGTATAGTAATAACTATAGTCAATATATAGTCTCTATAAGTAAATGAGTTTGTGGTATCGGTTACAACTCATATATATTGATAATGAGGAAATAAACAGGTTAAAATAGGTGTAGAAAATTTTACCTACATATATCGGCACCATTGTTCAGGAGATGGGTTTATCCCAGAGATCAAAGGTTACATACTTTTACAGGCGTATTCTAGGTTCTATTTATATATTTTTATTACTAAAAAAGTGTATTTATAATAAAGGCCTTAAGCTATCTGTAGGTTCCATGAATATTAGAATCTATGGAAATTAGCAAATTAAAAAATACAGACATAATTCTGAATGACCAACTTGAGACAAACAGTTATCCCCTCCTCAACTTATTCAGTTACAAAATATGACGTGTAAACGCATACCTGTTTAATTGTTAGATAAAATTTCTCAAGTAACGGCCGAATCTATCACTTACTAAAAGAGTACGAAAAGACCTGCTTATGCTTTAGAGTATGGGTACTTTAGTACAAAGTACCCTTTGCTTTTGCCAATTGCTTTGTCACTTTCTCAGCGATGGGTCTCCCTTTTGCTCATCAATAATGTTCCCGCTCGATATAGTTATTCTAAGATATTCAGATTTCACTATATGCTCTACATTTGGCTTTATCTCCTATTAATTTACAACTACGACGAAATCTTTATAATATATCTGATGCATTGATATTAAAGTGGAGTAGAATACTTGGTAGATAATATTTATTTGTTTTGAGTATACTTATTTTACGACCTAGTACATAAAAAAATAAATACTTGTGTGCTCAGTGCTTTCTAAGTCTGTAAAACATAAACATGCTTCCATATTAGATTATACATTTATTAAGAATGTCCACTCTCTGAATTGAAGTTTTTATCTTAAAATATGACTGTGTCCCACAATCTTTCACAAAAGTTATTCTTTTCTGAAATTTTCTGAATAAGGTTCAATAGGTTTTTATATTTTGTTTTACGTTTTAATCTTTAAATCGGAGTTCATTTTTTGAAAAACTATAAACATGTGACAACAAATTGCTATATGAACGGCGTTATGCATCACTAGACCCAGCCCCAATTTCTTAAATTGTGGATTATGGCGCTTTCTGGTGGAAAAGAGGAACAACAGGATAACATCAGATGTAGACCAAACAAAAGAAATTAGGACACGCATTGAAATAGCACGTGCATTATTTTTTAAACTTTAAAAGTTTCTTTGTTTTCGGGATATAAAGTTAGAGCCTGAGAATGCTTCGATATTACGTGTTCCCTACTTTTCTTTATGGCTTGGAAGCGTGAACACTAAAACAAGTCCATCTGAATAAGTTGGCCGCCTTTGAATTTTGGTGTTACAGAAGAATTTTACGAATATCATGGATTCAAAGAATGTCAAACGTGGAAGTAACTAGAATGATAGGAAATGGGGCGGAAATATTATTAACTATCAAAAGACGAATACTTGAGTACTTAGGACATGTGATGAGAGGGCAAACATACGCATTATTACAACTTATTATGCAAGGCAAAATCCGAGGAAAGCGAAATGTGGGAAGACGAAGAATATTCTGGCTTAAAAACTTAAGGGAATGGTTTGAATGCAGTAGTGCAGAACTTTATAGAGCGGCAGTCAACAGAGTCCGTATAGCCATGATGATTTCCAACCTTCGATAGAAGATGGAACTTAAAGAAGAAGATAGAAAAAGGCACAAACTATCTACGTAATAAATCCCATTAACCTGTTAGTAACGGATAACCAGATATATTTAAAAAGATTAAGTACCTTTCTTTTTATTTTGGATTTTGAATTTTGCATAACTAGAGCAAGCGACTAATTTTTGTGTATTAGTTTTGGACCAAGCGCCTCTTGCGAGCGTTTTAATGATTGTAAATCGAATATTTGGCAACATATGTACATAAACGTGGTTAACAATGGTGACGTTGGCAACTTGTTGAGGCGTTTAGGTTAAGAAGTAGTGGCAGTTATTGCTTAAATTTTTCTATAATAGTCACATTACAGAAGAGCTAACACAGAAAGAGAATACTTAACAAAAGACATAACATTAAGTAAAATGTATGAATTGTATATTGAAGAAGCAGACAATGACCTTGTTAAATTTTCGTTATACAAAAAAATGTTTTTAACACGATTTAATCTTCAAAGAAAAAAGTTGAAAAAAGATACTTGTAGTAGATATGATTGTTTCGAATTAGAAATTAAAAATTGCGCAGATAACGAACAATTAAGCGTTAAAAAAAGAAAAAATGTGCACTTAGAAGAAAGAAAGCTAGACATGAAGATAAGCAACGATCAACCAGAAGTGGAAACCTTTTGTTTTGATTTAAAGAAAAACTCTTCCCCTTTCGAGAATTCTAATAAATATTGTATATTATAAGCGTCAATTATGTATTTACAACCTTGGTATCCATAGCGCCAAGGATAAAAAAGGTCATTGTTATATTTGGATAGAAGGTGAAGCTGGTCGGGGAGCCCAGGACGTAGGCATTTGTCTTAAGAAACACATTGAAGAAAATGTTACTTCTGCAAAACATGTAATTTTGTGGTCAGACTCTTGTGGCGGCCAAAACCGCAGCATTAAAATAGTTGATTCTGAAAATGATTTTGGAAACTCATCCTACCATTGAAAAAATTACATTACGCTATTTCTTTCCTAGTCATAGCTTTTACCCAATGGTAGTGATTTTGGAGATTTTGATAAATGCCCTAAAATTTCAACAACGTTATATATACCGATTGATGATACCTAAACGTGATGAAAAAATTCCGTAAAAAGAACCCACTAGTAGTTCACAGACTGAAAAAAGTAAGAATTCGTCAAGCTAAGAAGAAATACAAGCGATATCAACAGAAGAGACCTAATTTAATAGATCTTGATAAAATAGTAAAGTTAACAACTATCAATTTCGTAAATATGGAACACTTTAAATATCTTAGATAAATAATCACGGTTAATAATAATGCCACTAAAGAAATACAGATCATAATTTAAACTTTATACCTATTTTAATTAACAGAAGAGACCAATTTATAAATTTAGAACAAACATTAAAGTCAACAACTACAATACATTGATATTTATGTGGCAATCAGCTGTAAAAGTCATTGCCTTTTTCGTGTCGTATCGTATTTTAGCATATATTTTGAGTGAAATTGATCCTAAATGCGTCTAATAATATTAAGTTTGTAAAAACAGCTGTCCGTTTATGCTCATTTGTTCACCTTTTGTAAAACAGTTTGTGTAAAATATAAGGGATTTATATAATCTTTTCATTTCGTTAATCTCTTTCGTTTTATAATTATAGTTCTCTTGCTTTTATATTTCTATGGTAATACATATACATACCCAATTCAAAAGGGAGAAAACCTGAGGTTCTAAATTAAACATAAACATTATTCTCTCTTTCTCCTTATATGTTATATAAAGATCATCGTACATCGTATAGTCAGAACGGAACAAGAACTACTATTGCCTTTTCTTCTTTTTGTCTTCCCTTTCCTATTGAAAATACAGCCAGGTAAATGACGTTTTTAAAATTTATGTCAATATTTCTGAAGTGCCTTTCCTTGGATATTTTTTTAAGCCCAGTTCGATTAATTACATGTAATTGATTTGATATTCCACAACAGATAAGTATTGATTGTAGGTCTCATTATTCCTAAATCTGACCATATGTTACCTCCTCCTTCATTTGTGGAAGTCTTAAAGGCATTTTTTTCTCTTGGGGCATCCTCCCAATTTAACTTGGCAATGCAGTTATTATAGAGTCTTTGGATAAAGCCAGCGCAAACTTAGCACTGAGATTTAGTTTCTTGTACGACGTTGCTATCTTTATATATGTGTTTGATCTTGGAATTAGCTCTGTTCGGTATTGGTTAGTACTCGGACCTCTGTAAGTCGGAAAATACCTCTGATGGCTTTTCTAGCAATCCTGGTCTAATAAAGATGGTTATATATACATAAACATCAGTTAGCTACCTAAATATTCCCTTTTATTTTTTATGTAACAACATACCTACGGCATCTAAGACGCTGCAATCTTTCAAAATTATATGGCTTTATTGTTCCGTTATACCCTACTCTCGATCCTCTCTTTTGTATGTTAAAGAACATTTATTTGCTTTTCTCTTTAGTGACTATTAGACCATCAGTCAGACTATCAGTCAGTCCCACGGATTCTGGGGGGGGTGGGGGGGGGGGGCAAAATTCTGACATATTTTAGAAAACCATCTAACAGATATATATCTCTAAAAATTGCAACTTTCAATGCAAGAACCCTGCATATCAGAAGAAAAATTCATAGAAATGGAATCTGAACTAGATAAAATCAATTGGGACATTGTTGGAGTCGCTGAGGTCAGAAGAAAAAAGAAAGCCTAACCACTTTAAAAATCCGGTCACATTATTCTATCATGTCGGAGAAAACTATGGGAATGGAGGCATTGGGCTCTTTATTAATAAAAATCTAACTGAGAATATCATATCAGTAAAAGCAGTTTACCACAAGAGTTATACTTGCAAAATTACAAATAAACACCCGTTACTCCATAAAGATCATTCAAGTCTATGCACCAACATCGAGTCACGCTGACGAAGAAATAGAAACAGTTCTATGATGACTTGTACACAGCTGTTTCAGAAGACCAAGAACCTTTTACGGTTAATATGTGGCGACTTTAATGACAAAATAGGAATAAGCACTGACCCAGCTGTAAATGCCCTCGGAAATTTTGGCACACCACCAGGTAGAAACGAAAGGGGCGAAATACTCATAAATTTCCTATAAGAAAACAATCTATATTTAATGAATAGCTTCTTCTATAAGAAGATCCATAGAAGATGGACTTGGAAGAGCCCCTATGGTAAGACAAAAAATGAGATCGACATCATCATCACTGACAAAAAACAATATAGTCAAAGAAGTTACATGTCTTAAATCAATTTTCGGTTGCAAGCGATCATTAGAATGGTCCGAGCAACTGTAGAAGTCAATATTAAGCAAGAAAGACTGAAGATGATAAAAAGTAAAAAATTCAAACCTTGATGCGCCCAACGAATGAACTTGAGTTTGAAATATATATCACCAGTAACTTACTCAGAAATACAACAAGAGAAGACATAAATAACCTAAACGAAGAAATAGTAGATACATTAACACAAGCTCAGGAAAAATTTGGCCCTAAATCATGGAAAAGAACAAAAAAATAGTTGTCCAATATCAAATCTTCATAATTCATATCCGAAATTGGACAGTATAATTTTATCACCACAGTAGACCGATTGATTCTATTTGTTATTAAATACACACATGTAGTTAATTAGGTTACATACACATTTGGTCAATTATAAATAATAATTTGGACATCAGTCAAAAGTACTGACAAAGTTAAACAATTTACATAAATTAAATACACATATCACGCTAGGTACGCGAAAAATATTGACCCAAATAGAATTTATATAAAACTAATATCTCTTGACTAGAGAAGCATTCAATCAATATTCACTCAACGAACATATAGTCTTCAACGATCAACTTCATCAGTCTCTACTCAAAGTAATCCCGGGTCTACACCATAGTGTACGTCTCAACAATAAACTCTGCTACTATTATTTGGTGTTTCCATTACAACAGAACCGAACATCTTCACTGAGCCAACGAAGGGGATTTGTCATGGTCCTATCGAAAAACAGAATACTTCAAGGAAGTTTTGAGAGAGCCTATACAGTCCACGCCAGCAACACCCTCAGTAGCAGAGAGAGACCACAGACCTGGGAGAACCAGAGCCATACCAAAGCCGAGAGCCACACTAGAGCCGAGAGCGGTACCAAGCCGAGAGCCATACTAGAGCCGAGAGCGGTACCAGAGCCGAGAGCATTACCAAAGGCCGAGAGCCAGACTAGAGCCGAGAGCAGTACCAAAGCCGAGAGCCATACTAGAGCCAGAGCAGTACCAAAGCCGAGAGCCATACTAGAGCCGAGAGCAGTACCAAAGCCGAGAGCCATATTAGAGCCGAGAGCAGTACCAAAGCCGAGAGCCATACTAGAGCCGCAGAGCAGCCAAAGGACAGGACCGATTGCAGAACCACCAGAAGCGAGGATCCTCACGTCTAAGAACACAAAAAACCGTAAGTTTTTGAATAATACAAAATCATTCCAAACTTTTACAAATCTTACAATTTAACAAGTTTTTTTTTTAATACAATTTAACAATTTAGAACAACATCTCCACTCTATCAATCGTATAATAATGTACTTTAGAATGCATACCATTAAAATAAAACAGAGAATTGATAAAACAAAAATAAACGTCATTCACAACGTATAATTAACAAAACAGTAATTTATGTATGACAATTTGAAAAAAGAAACGTTCATACATATAGCTTGCTTTTAATACAATTAAATATTTTATTTCGAAAATTAAAATAATAACGTAGCAAATAATTTCATTTTTTTTGATAACAAAAAATATATATATATATAGTATATATCATTTATAAGAGTGTGTGGGATTACATCTTGACCTACCTCAATGCAAAGAAATAGCACAGGCAGGGCAAGGTCAAACTCATATTTCGCTAAATTGCACATTCCGATAGAAAAGAAAGTGTTATAATACAGGTATACTTATTTAATACAAAACGTACATTTAGTATTGTCTAATATATTACCGCTGATTGTAAAAATTTAAAATAATCATGGAGAGTCTATACGTTTAAGCAAGCGGAAATAGGAACAGAAATAGTGAAACTCGTTTCAAATACAAAAAAGGTTCCCAATCTCGGAAAAATCAACAAATACATCCGGGATAGACAGGAAAAATTAGAAGAATATTGGGCAAATTTTTAAATAACCACGAAAAGCTGCAAGAAGGGGGTATAACGAAAGAAAAATATTTTGAAACAAAATACTATGATCAGGTATTTAAGACATACATTGAGGGAAAACCCTGTTGGAAGAATATGGAAGGTGCTGAAAAGAGGAAAAGCACCGAAAGTAAAGGAGATACAGATAAGAAAACAAAGAATCGAGGAATTATTACGGCCAGAAAATGAACAAGACTTGCAGGAGGATGAAGAATTGCGGTCAGAGTTAAGAGAATACATGGAAAAGGTGAATACACTAATGATTGAAGCAGCAGTAAATGAGGAACTGGACGCTACAGATATGGAGAAGTAGAGAGAATAAATCAGTCTAAAGAGGAAAGTCAGGGAAGTTTTAAAAGAAAATAAGGGCCAGGAATGCAACCGGCCAGAAAGCCACACAGATGGGACGGTGTGACATTGCCGCCAAGGTAAAAATCCCTGTGTATGAAGGCAGATATGAAACGTGGAGAACTTTCCACGATCTGTTTTACTAAAGTAATACATGAAAACGACAAGTTATCAAACGCAGAAAAAATGCAGTACCTAAAAACTCAAGTAAGAGGGGAAGCCAACAGAATGATACAACACTTAAACATATCCGAGGCCAACTACGAAGTGGCCTGGGAACAAGCTAAAAGATAGGTATGAGAACCCAAGGTATGATATTGTTTAAATAATAGACAGGATGCTACAAGCGCAGGAAGTAAAGGATCTTCTGCTAGAGCATTGAAATCACTACATGACACCTTCCACGAAAGTCTGGAAGCCATAGGAGGGTTAGGAACAGACACGGAAGCGTGGAGCCCATTGATAGCCCGAATTATCATAACGAAATGGGACAATGAAACTAGGAGGCTGTACGAAAACCACATTGGAGACAGTAGAGAGATACCGACGTACAAATCGACACAAACATTCCTACAGCGAAGATTTCAGACACTGGAACTACTGGAGTCAGAAAAAAGACAAGAGAAGCAAGGAGGATCTCTTAGGAAACCAAGAACACATTGCGTGATATGCAACGGAGATCACGGAGTACCGAACTGCAGAGAATTTCAGGAACTCAATGTAAGAGACCGGAACAGGATGATAAAAGAAAAAGGATTGTGTACAAACTGCCTAGCACATAAAAAAGAAAAACAATGTTATTCACAATATAGGTGCAGACACTGTGGCGGAGACCACCACCATATGTTGCATTATGAAAAAGGAAACACAAGCAACAAAAGAAACCTCCAATGAAACGAAACGAGAACAAACACAAGAAAGAAATGGAAGAGATTCAAACAATAGAAGAAACGGGTACCAAGCTGATAGGTACAGAGGAGGAAATAATAATCCATACAACGCCAGAGAACAAAATAACGGAAGGCGAGAAAATACACAAGATACCAATGGGCCTAGGAATAGCAACGACCAGCAAAGAGGGCAGAATTCAGTAAACTGTGCAAGCCATAAGGAAGGTGAAGCATTACTAGCGACAGCTGTGGTACGCATAAGAGATGCGAAAGGAGATTCACACATAATGAGAGCACTAATCGACCAAGGGTCACAATGCGCATTTATAACGGAACAAGCTGCGACGACGCTAGGAACAACAAGGAAGCCCATACAGGCGACCATATCCGGGATAGGCTCGTCAGGAGAAAAAACAGCCAACTGGAGTATGAAACTTTTAATCGAAACTCATTACGAAAGTGACTTCGAGATGGAAATAGAAGCACTAGTACTACCGAAGATAACAAGGAATTTACCGGAAAAGGATATAATTCTACCGGACTATAACGAGAAAAATGCAATACTGGCAGATCCAAGATATTACAAGGTAGGGAAGATAGACTTACTACTAGGAGTAAAAGAATACAGTTACATATTGACAGAAGGGATGCACAGAATAAGTAATGGACTCCTGAGTCAAAACACCAAACTAGGATGGATAGTTTCGGGAATAGCACGAGAAAGGGAGAATATAAAAGCAGAAGTATGCTGTATGATATCAAGACAAGAAATGGACGTACAAATAAAGAACTTCTGGGAATTAGAAGAAGTAAATCAGGATACAAGTTTCTCAGTGGAAGAACAAGAATGTGAAGAACTGTATCGACAGACTGTAAAAAGGAATGAAGAAGGGAGATACGAAGTAAAAATTCCGTTTAGGGAAGACGTCGCAAAGTTAGGAGAATCTAAACAGCAAGCATTCGCCAGATTGATGCAACTAGAAAGGAAGTTTGCAAAAGACAAACAGTTAGAAGCGAATTACAGACAATTCATGGAAGATTATGAAAACCAAGGTCATATGGTAATAGCAGAAAACCAGGGAGATGGGTACTACTTACCTCATCATCCAGTGAGAAAAGAGGACAGTACTACAACGAAAATAAGAGCCGTGTTTGACGCATCAAGCAAAAGCTCATCGGCAGTAAGCCTGAATGATATTATGCACACAGGGCCGAAATTACAACAAGACTTGACAAATATACTATTACGATGGAGATCCAATAAGGTAGCATACTCAGCGGATCTGGAAAAAATGTTTAGACAAATCAGAATGGCAGAAGAAGACCAAAAATATCAAAAAATTTTGTGGAGAAAGGACACAAAGGACCACATACAAGAGTATAACTTAACGACGGTGACATACGGCACGGCCGCAGCACCCTTTTTAGCGTTAAGAACAATACAACAATTACAAGAAGACGAAGGAGCGAGGTTCCCGTTGGCATCGAAAATTGTAAAAGAAAACATGTATGTAGACGATATACTAGGAGGAGCTGAGACAGTGCAGGAAGCAGAAACAGCCCAAAAGGAATTAATACAACTGTTCAGAAAAGGAGGTTTCACTCTTAAAAAATGGTTGAGCAACGAAGAAAAAATAATGGAGAACGTACCGGAGGATATGAGGAACGTAGACTCGAAGGCATTCAAACAAGAAGAAGTACGGAAAACGTTAGGAATACACTGGTCACCTAAAGAGGATATAATCACATTCAAAATAGGGAAAACGACGTTACCGAGGCTCGAGCTGTGTGCCGCGGTACTACTAGCAAATTTAATGAAGAAAACCCTACAAGCATTGAACAGGGAAAACATTGAGGTATATGCATGGTCGGACTCAACGATAACCCTGGCTTGGATAAGGGGATCATCAAAAAGGTGGAAAATGTTCGTCGCCAACAGAGTAGAGGAAATAAGACGCGTTATAGGACCGAAAAATTGGCATAAGGTAGATACAAAGGAAAATCCAGCGGACATCCTCTCACGTGGAAGTACCGCATCAGAATTATTAGAAGCAGAGCTATGGTGGAAGGGACCAACTTGGCTGACTAGTAACAAAACTTTAACTCAGGAATCAGAAGAAATACCAGAGACAAATGAGGAGGAAGTCAAAACGAAAATAACGGTGCACACGACAACGATAAAGGAGGACATATGCGAGAGATTCTCAAATTTAGAAAGAATGAGAAGAGTACTTTCATATTGTAGGAGATTTGCAGACAAATGCAGAAAAAAGAAGGACAATGGACAAAGTCAGCTTACAGTCCAAGAATTAGAGGAAACGCTATTAAAGGTGATAAAGCACACACAGCACGCCTACTTCAAACCAGAAATAAATAAGCTGGAGAAGAAACAGCAATTAGACAAGAAAAATAAATTAGCGTCATTGGTACCACTCCTGGATAGACAAGGAATTCTAAGAGTCACCGGAAGACTGAGACACACGAATCTAAAGTACGGAGAAAAACATCCGACAATTTTGCCAAAGGATAGTGCATTAACAAAGTTACTTATAACAGATAGTCACGCAAGAAATCTACCGAGATTTCTTCCGAGCAAGATGTCTTCCGAGCAAGACAGAGTGAACCCGAGTCATCCCTTTACTAACACAGGGATAGATTATGCCGGGCCAATAAAAATAAGTACCACGAGAGGCAGAGGACAGAGGAGCTATAAGGGCTACATCTCAGTATTTGTGTGTCTGTCAACAAAGGCAGTACACCTTGAGGTAGTAAGCGATATGTCTACGGATGCTTTCATCGCAGCGTTCAAGAGATTTACGGCACGCAGAGGACAGTGCAACAACGTATACAGCGATAACGGAACCACATTCGTAGGAACAGCAAATTTGTTGAAAAAAGAAAATCAAAAAATAGATGACGAGATAAAACAAAGATTACTGGCACTAGGTACCCAGTGGCATGTCATACCTGCATATGCACCACATTTCGGAGGATTATGGGAGAGCGCAGTGCGAATAATGAAATATCACTTGAAAAGAATCATCGGGGAAACAGTTCTAACATATGAAGAATTGAGTACGGTGCTGGCACAAATAGAAGCATGTATGAACTCGAGACCATTATGTGGGTCATCAGAAGACCCTGAAGGGGAAAATAGCCCTGACACCAGCTCACTTCCTTATAGGGAGAGAAATTATATCACCAAATCGGGAAGAAGAGCTTACGACTTATTTGAAGATGCCGACGAGGTGGAGATTAGTGGAGAAAATAAAAAGAGACTTCTGGAAAATTTGGAAACAGGAATACCTGCACCAATTACAACAGAGAAATAGATGGCATAAGGCGCACCCTAACATAAAAGAAGAAGAAATAGTTATAATTAAAGAAGAGGATACACCTCCAGGCAGATGGCCATTAGCGAGGGTAACAGAAACACACCCTGGAGCGGAGGGATTAACCAGAGTAGTAACAGTGAGAAAGGCAAACGGGAAACTGACTAAAAGACCCATACATAAGCTAATACGACTGGAAGAAGAGAAACAGGAAAAGCCGAAAAAGGCAGCAGCACTAAGATGGAAGAAAATACTAGTAGCTATAATGTTTTTAACGATGTTAAAACCCATAAAGGCAGAACCGTATAAAATATATAATCCGGTACCAGGATTTTTCACAGAAGACCTTGGAGAGGTCGTCATAGACCGGGGAACATTTCGAATAAAGGTGTTACTCGAAAAAGGAAGAATTCGAACAGAGCACCAACTAATAGGAAATATGATACAAGGCGTACGAGAACTGTGTCATGAGATAAAAATCGTGAATTGTAAGGATATAATAGAGAAGTTAGAGGAAGGACAAAGAAAGGCGGAGTCAGTAAGCGAGGGGTTGACAGTAGAAATAAAAGGAAGGGAAAGAAGAGGAATATTAGGAACAATATTAACCTCAGTATTTGGAGTCAATGACGAAGCCTACAGTAACATTGAAGCATTAGATAATAACCAAAAGGAGCTAATAAAGGAATCACAGCACCAGGCGAAGATAATGTTAGAAACAATAACATCAATCAATCACACAGAGAACAGGATAAACGAGCAAATGAACAAGTTTAACAAAGCACTAATCACAGGTCTACAAGAAATATCTAAAGGACTTAACGAAGTAGAAGACAAAGCACAAAAACTAGAAACCGAATATAGCACGTTACGAATACAAACGATAGCATTACAAGTTATGGACTTCATAAACGAATATACTCAATTTTACGAGGGAATATTAAACCTTCACTATAACCACGGACACTTCATTGATATAGTGAAACCGGGTGAAATAACCAAATTAATAGGGAAAGCAGGGCAGATACTGCCTCAAGGGGTCGAAATACGACGACAACCCATTATAGAAACAGAAGTCAGTCATGACGACAGATATATAACAGTCATCGGCTACTTCATAGTGACAGGGAAAAATAAGTACAGCATGCTCAAAGTCACGGCCATACCACTTAACGTTGAGGGGTCGGTGTTGCGCACATTTGTCGCCCCAAGGAATCTACTGGTCGTAGATTATAACACACTGCACTACTTCGAATTGACCACGGAAGATAGAGAAAGGTGCTTACTGTTGACAAAGGCGCAGATAGCGTGCTCACCAACGGCTATAAGAAACATGGATACCCAACCAAACTGCATACTAGAAGAAATTTATGAGCGATCTAAGAATAGCACATGTCCAGTGGTAGCCAGGACAATACAGACAGCTCAATGGAGTAAGATGGGTACTCCCAACCTCTGGCTAGTTATCACGCCAGTCACGATACACATATCCATTATTTGCGATGGAAATCGGAGCGAAAGAGTACTGGAACGAGTCACATTCCTGAAGCTTTCACCCAAATGTATCGCCCAAACGAAAAATATTACATTACTCCCCCCTAGCAGTGGGGTGGACAGAGCAGTGACGAGTTACCTGAAGTCGCCAATCACTCCCGTGGCCCAACTGGTGGCGAGGACACCCCGCAAGTTTAACACGCCTCTAAACACCTACCTTGACATACCAGGAGGAGAGCTACGTCATGTGTTACTTGAGGAGGAGAGTCTGGAACAAGAAATGACGCATACGCAGTGGCGATCGATTCACGAATCTAATTGGCATTATTTTGTGGCCACCGGGATCATTACTATAATGGTAATAATTGGGATACTCACGTTATGGAAGTACCGTCCTGTTGCACGACTATGTCGTTCAGGGAATCCACAAACTCAGACTAACGAACAGGAAGTACCTGTATTAGTTAGTAATCGGCACAACAATGTACGGTCGACTTCCCAAGTTGACATCCCACTTTCCACATTTTCATCCAATTGCCCTAATTTTAATCTAGAGATAGAGTCGGACATTGATAGCTAGGGTACGGTTGGAAGATTATTGATTATTCTTAAACTATTTATAATTTATCATGTTTGAATTTTACTATGTTATGTAATACTTATATGTAAACTTTGAGTATTGACACTTGGGCCAGATTGCCCGATTCCGCAGTATGTCCAATATCAAATCTTCATAATTCATATCCGAAATTGGACAGTATAATTTTATCACCCAGTAGACCGAATGAATCTATTTGTTATTAAATACACACACGTAGTTAATTAGGTTACATACACATTTGGTCAATTATAAATAATAATTTGGACATCAGTCAAAAGTACTGACAAAGTTAAACAATTTACATAAATGAAATACACATATCACGCTAGGTACGCGAAAAATATTGACCCAAATAGAATTTATATAAAACTAATATCTCTTGACTAGAGAAGCATTCAATCAATATTCACTCAACGAACATATAGTCTTCAACGATCAACTTCATCAGTCTCTACTCAAAGTAATCCCGGGTCTACACCCATAGTGTACGTCTCAACAATAAACTCTGCTACTATTATTTGGTGTTTCCATTACAACAGAACGAACATCTTCACTGAGCCAACGAAGGGGAATTTGTTCAATAGTAATGAAACGAAACAAAAAATGGAAGATCGTAGAATACTGAGAAGTGAAGGAAATGTTGACTCACAAGATATAAACAACATAAATAAAGAAATCTCTAAAGCCATCAGACGGGATATTAGATAATACAACAACGAGAAAATTATAAAAACTATAGAAGACAACAAAAGCATGAAAGCATTGAGGAGAAAAATAGAAAATGACAAAAAAGAAATCTTCCAAGACAAAAATGGAAATATTATCTCAGATAGACCAAGCATATTACATATAGTGAAAAGTTTCTATGAAACATTATATAAAAGTCAACTTATTCCAGAGCTCATCGAACAACCAATACAAAAGGTACATAATGTAGGATCGGAGGATATACCAGATATATCACGAGAGGAAATTCAACATGCCCTCAAAAATATGAAAAATAATAGAGGTCCGGGAGAAGATGGTGTAGTCATTGAAACAATTAAACTAGGAGGTCCACTTTTGATGTCCCGAATCCAAACACTTTTTAATCTATGTCTGCGTAGTGAAAACATTCCAAGTAAATGGAAAAATTCGGTTACAATCATCCTCCACAAAGAAGGGGATAAAGCAGATCTCGAAAACTATAGGCCAATTAGTTTGCTTAACTACCTATACAAGCTCTTTACTCGAATACTGACAAACAGATTAGAAGCAAAACTCGATTTCTATCAATCAGAAGAACAGGCAGGATTTCGAGCGGGACACGGAACAAACGACCATTTGCAATGCCTTAAAACTCTAGTTGAAAAGTCTATCGAATACAACAGACCCCTTGCTCTTATCTTTGTCGACTTCCACAAAGCATTTGACACAGTCGAAACAGTTGCTATCTTAAAAGCACTATCAGAATGCAGAATATATCAAAGGTATGCAAATATTATTCGAAATATATACGACATGCGACAAATACGACAACAACCATTAACCTCCATTGCACTGAGAAGATAAAAATTGGCAGAAGGGTGCGGCAGGGAGATACCTTGTCGCCAAAACTATTTATAACAGTTATGGAGTACGCATTTAAAAGGCTAGAGTGGGAATCAAAGGGTATTAGAATCGATGGAAAGATATTCAATCATCTCAGATATGCCGATGATATTGTTCTCATAACAGACAACTTAGGAGAAGCCAGAGTTATGCTACAACAACTACAGCAAGTAACCCAGAAAGTCGGTTTAAAAATAAACTATGGAAAAACAAATGTGATGACCAATATCGTCCCCAATGAGCTAATAGAAATCAAAAAGTCGCCCATAGAACTTGTAGAAAAATATGTGTATTTGGGTCACAAAATAAGGTTAACGCGAAACCAAACATGCGAGCTACTCAAAAGAATAAGTCTGGGTTGGGCTGCATTCGGAAAAATGAGAGACGTATTTAAAACAAATATACCGATCCATTTAAAAAGAAAAGCTTTTAACCAGTGCGTTCTACCAGTCCTCACATACGGAGCAGAAACCTTAACTCTCACAAAAACATCAGCCGAAAAATTAAGAAGGACACAACGAAAGATGGAGAGATAAATGCTTGGAATAAACTTAAACAATAGAATAAGAAACGAGGAAGTTCGTAGAGGAACCGGAGTGGAAGACATTATCGAACATATTACAAAAAACAAAAAAGGAGATGGACAGGACATGTTGCAAGAATGAAAGACAACAGTTGGACAAAAAAATTGCTTGAGTGGAGACCACGGGCTGAAAAGCGAAGCCGAGGAAGACCCCCAAAGCGATGGACCAACGACCTCAAAAGAATCGTGACCAATTGGATACCAGAGGCGCAGAACAGAAGCAGATGGAAAAGTCTAGAGGAGGCCTATGTTCAACAATGCACAACTCAGGGCTGATTGATGATGATGATGATGACTATTAGACCGCTTTTTTTTGCTGCTACTAGCATTATTTTAGAGCATTCTATTATTTAATTTATGGATTAAATCCGGATAGCAAATAGATATTCTTCACTTTCTCGGAGAAATAATATTCTAACACACAAAATCCTATTAAATTGTCAAAACCTTTCTTGCATATTCTATGCACTTATGAGGAGCAGCAGCAATATCAGTACCATCATAAGGCGTATAGTTCTGGACTGGCTAATTGTTGGATAATGAGAAGCATGAGTGTAGCAGTTTTAATGTTTTCGGGACTGCTACCTGGTATCGGGGAGCAGAATTATCATTACCGAGTTAATGCATATAGGAATTGTTGCTTGAACTTTATTATTATTAAACAACACTATATTTCCTAGTAAAATAATCAAAAATTTACAGTAAGAAAAATTTTTGAACGTTGGTTATGAAAACATCATGTACATACCACCGGGTTCACTATGTCCATATCCAGCAAAATCCTTGTAATAATGATACTGGAAACCAAAGATGAAAATATGCTCCAAAAAACTTTGTGTTATAAAACAGTCGAATAAAATACAGATTCTCGATTCCAATAATCAAAAAATTAATGAACAGCTTACTAAAATAGAAATAACGCCTATTTAAGATGTAATCCATTAACGGCCCAAGGGACAAAGCACTCCTAGCATATGCTAATGATATAGAACTCATAACTCTAATGAGAAATTCTTCCGTCCACAAACTTCAATAAAGTGAAGAGAGCACAAAAAATGTTTGACTTAAAATCAACGAAGTGAAAACCAAATACAAGCGAATCAACAGAAAACCAATCAACCAATTCAATCAATTTAGAAAAAACATTAAAGTCAACAACTACAATTTCGAAAGTATGGAACACTTTAAATATCTTAGATCACTAATCACGGTTAGTAATAATGCCACTAAAGAAATACAGAGCATAATTCAAACTTCAGACCTATTTTAATACATGGATGTGAGTCATGGAGAATGACTAAAACAAATAAGGAAGCACTCCGAATATTTGAAAGGAAAATAATCAGAAATTTTTATTTAACCCCATTATCATAACTACTATTTAAATGGGAATAAGCCACAATTAGAGGTTAAAGTTAGTTTATTGACGTTTCAATTTCCACTTCGGAAATCATTCTCACTAATGTTTGTATTTTGAGAACGATTTCCGAAGTGGAAATTGAAACGTCAATAAACTAACTTTAAGCTTTAATTGTGGCTTATTCCCATTTAAATAGTAATTACTTTAAAATGCCACGAGAAAATAGCTTCAGAACTCATTATCATATCGCTACAAATCCGTATAGAATAAGAAAACATACTGAATAAAGAAATCTCGCATAACGATATTGTTCAGGAAAATAAATCCCTTAAGGTATATCGGACACGTGCATAGACGCCAAAATGTCAAACTTGTAGAACTGGTGTGGAAGGAAGTTAGCACAGAAGAATGCCACTTGGGCATGTCAGTATACAATGGAGAGAAAACATCCAATCATATCTCAAAAAATGAACATTTCATTTGATTGCAGATTAGTGGAAAATCGATCAACTTGGAGATAAGTTGTAGTCAGCGAAGACCTACCCAGTGTTGTAGCGCTACGTATTGATAATGATAAAGAGAAAGGAGAAACAGTGACAAAAAGCAACAAAAATGGACTATGGAGCAAAGCTACTTTAAAATCTTTGATTGGAGAGGATTTAAATGAAAGTATAAGAAATACAATGGATGATTGATGGATTCGAGAAACCTGAGACTTGAGAAGGGCACTCTCCGAAACAACTGTAGTGATAAGATAGAAATAATTTTGTAGAAGTTTTGCTGTTTTATTGTTAAACAAAATGGAATTAACATACGACATTATATAAATATACTACTAAAATAACTAGACAACTTATATGATACGGACATATAAGGAGAAAGTTTAATGATACAATAATCTACCCAATATTTGTTATGAGTAAAAACGATATGAATAAACAAAATAAAGAAATCCATGGCAAAAGGCAAAAAGAGTAATGATTTAAAAATGAGAGAGGTATCCTGTGGATAACATGTGCTTAATTAGGAACGAATGGAGATGAAGATCAGAAGACGACAAAGAATGTTTTAAATTGATAAATGTATACAATTTTTAACAATGTATATTTATAGGTCATTATTAGGGCCAACGTGCTAATTTTATGTAAAATAACACTTTTCAAGTCGGATCGGTTACAGCACGGTGGAATCAAATACACCCAAAGTTAAAAACTATCGATGTTTATATGAAAGATGAAACCTTATGGCACATGACCGTGCAATCTTGACACCTACACATTATCACATAATTGTGAACGGTATATTGTACCTAATTACTAAGAAGTTTGTTATTTTATTCTAAGAATAAGTTTAATAATTTACGGGAGATTTAATGTATTTAAAATTTTACGGGATCCGGTATCGTAATAAGAAGTCAAATTTCACTACAACTCCATAAAAACGTGTTAAATTTTACTTTGGATATTCTTTTTGTGAATATAATAAGTAAAAATACAGTAAGTTTCATCTTCTTATTGTGCCGTATTCTAATTAAGGTTAGCGATTACTTCTTTAAACGCTTCCCATAAATTATTATAGTTTAAATTTAACTACTTTATGAAACAAATATTGCACGTCATAAATTGCAGGAATTGAAAAATTACAAAGATCTCCTGTTTACAGAGTTTCTTTTAATTTTATGTAGTTTATTATAATCCTACCGAAGGGCTTCTACTTTCTTAAACTGTTACACGACTACTCTACTCGATGTTAGTACATTTAGAGACTAAATGTTTAAGTGCATATTCATTTTAACAAAAAATAATAATAAATAAAACGAAAACTAGCCATTTCCAAGCTTATAATAAATACTTTTTTAAGTTTGAAAATAATTAAAGCAAGTAATATAAATAACCACCATAAAATATTGAACTACATTAACCGAGTACCCATTTGTGAAATTTCTCGATGACTAAATTGATTGATATTTAAATAAATTTGAAGTTCCAAAACGTACCTGCTGTAAAATTTAAAAATCTACGACTAATCAAATTATTGGCAACATCGGAGGAGTTTAGTTGTATACGCAAAGAAATGTATACGGATCCCAAAAGTGTTTTAACCTATTACGGAGTCCACTTAATCCGACGTGTTGGTCGGAGTCCACATAAAGCGCTACCCAGATAATAATATACACGATGTATATTCGCCTGGAGTTAGTATAATACCGTTTTAGTACGGAGCCCCCATTAACCGCTAGATCTATATATATATATATATATATATATATATATATATATATATATATATATATATATATATATATATATATATATATATAT
>NW_027313575.1:0-20895 GCF_040954645.1 Diabrotica undecimpunctata | reverse complement strand
ACGCGCTATCTCAGAGTTATTTCATTAGAGACTATAAAGTGTAAACGCATGCCAAAAATAGATCACTTGAGAAAGGCAATCAGCCGAAACAGCTGTAGTGATAAGAGTTTAAAATAAATTTTGTGGAAGTTTTGAAAACAAAGTTTTCAGTGTTTTATTGTTACATAAAATGAATTTCCATCAAGTAACGGTCGAATCCATCAATTTTTTCAAAATTGGTTATACTTTTAAAAAATTTCCTAGGCTCGCCTAGTTGACCGATTTAAATTTTTCAAAGTGCGTTTGAAAGCTTAAGCCTTTCTTTATATGGAAAAAACTTCGACTATTTAAAGTACTTATTTTGGGTCTAGCATAACTTTGAAAATTTGCAAATTTTTTTGCAGATCCTGGATAGCAAAATTATTACGCAAAAACTGTTAAATCAATCCTAACAAAATTTAGCACACGTTTGAGTCATGTTATAAAGTTTTTCTATGGGAATATGAAGGCTGTATGTTATGTCTAAGAGCCCGCAAAAATTTAATGGAAAATCTTCATTTTTTGCACATTTTTCACAATATTTGCTATTTGTTAAACAATAAGCATTAAATTTTCAATTCCTAGCTAGTCAACTATTATGTAAAATTAAAAAACGAAACTTTTACCTCCTGTAAGTTTTGTTCTTAGAGCAATATCTCAAGAGCGACATCTCTCTCATATAGGCGAAAATAGGGGAGCAAGAAGCAAAAATTTTCGATTTTTGCAAAAAAAAATAGACTCCCTATGGAAAATGTCCATTATGGTCTGCTTTTCGACAGATCCCGCCTGGACTATTACAGAATGTCTGAACGAAATGGGTTATTTTGAAATAAATATATCTGTTGGTGGTCTAAAAACTTCTTTTATTTTTGAGTATGTCTTACATCATTTATTTAGTGGTCTTTTCAATTTTGATTGATAGTTTTGCACTAAAGTTGCGTGAGATAAGCAGATCAAACTTATGTTTTATAGTAAATAGAGCAAAAATTTATCAATTCTCATATTTTTAATACATTAATTTATAAATTATGTAAAAATGACATAGATACAATGACAAAAGATAGTAACATATAACAAATAAACTAAACAGTAACTAATAACACAAAATTTGTTAACACTGTTAATGTTAATGAAAAATCCAAGAATATAATATACAATAACAGTAAACATTGATAGCACCATATGTGTAATGACACTAATATAGAATATTTATATAAAATTTTCACCACTACCTACCCTTGGGTTTGTTAAACAAGAGACATGTATAATAACATAGGTCAATTAAAATCAACGTGAGAAGATCTCGTAGAATATCGTAATACTCTTGAATTCAGTTTTATTAAAAAATACATTCGATGGTTCCATCATATGAAAATATTTTGTATCTTACACTAAAACCTTGACAGTAATATTTGACAATTGGTTATTGCTTTAAGGAATAACCAGAAAACTCTCCAGATTTAATATAACTTGACTTTATTGCGATATTTCAAAAGATAATGAACGAATAGAGAGTAATTGGTTCAGAAAACAATGTGTCTATAGTAATGATAAAAATCATCGGTTGTATTAGTGTAAGCACAGCCAATGGATATATTGAAGAAGATTCATTTTAAAGTCACAAAGAATGGCGTTAGAGTTAAAGATATTGGTGTGGTTACTTTACGCGTACACAAATGTTAGTGTTCCTACAAGGAAAAAAATCGTTCGACTAACCAGAAGGACATTTACCTCAAGGCAATTGTTGCACGCCACTTCCCACCTCTTATTCTGTAAAGAATTGCAAAATCTTTCAACAACCTGTAACGTGTGTGTGAATAAAGTTCAGTCAAATCATAGTTTTTATTAATTCAATGCACATTTACTAAAGTGTCTCATCCCCCTCTTCAGCAGTGCATTTGCTCTTATCTTCTGCAACAGATACACCAATGACACACTGCTTCTTCTTTTATATAAACAATTTTGTTTGTTCAAATATTATATATAGGCGGACGCTTTTGCTGTAGTTTCTCAAAGATTATGATTGGAAGTCAAGGGGAAGCGCTCTGGCACATTGGAAGACCTGGACAAATATGATGTCAATAATTCTCTACCTAACTCCACAAATACTTAAGTCTAACACTACAAGCAGGCAAAAAGGAAGCTTAACACAACTTGAAAAGAGGAGCTCTGAAACATTGCTGTGAACCAAAACACCTGGGAGTGAAATTAAATAGAACATTGTCTTGTAAAAGTCACTATCACCACACAAAATCAAAAATATCCTCGATAAAAATCATAATACACAAGATAAGTGGAAAAAATTGGGGATCCCAATCAACTCTCCCCCGCATTTTGGCCATAACGTTTTTTTGCGTTAGAATACTACTAGAGTGTGGAGCGGATCTCCATATACCCCTGGTTGGACAAGGCTATTAATGAAAGTCAGAAGAAGTCATCCCCGTAAATAAAATGTAGCTAAAATGGAGATTGCTCGAATGGAGATTATCGCAGCTGCTCTTAAAGACCATCAAGGACATTTTACTTTTATATGTGGTGATTTTAACGCCAAAACTGGAATGAAATCCAACACTATAGAAACACCACTGGGAAACTTTGGCTTGGATGGTAGAAATGAACGTGGCGAAATACTGTTAGGTTAAGGTTACAGATAATAAAGATTAAAGATAGAAATGGTCATCTTACAACCAACAGAGAGGAAACCCTTAAAATAGTTAAATTGCTGTATACAAGCCAACACAAAGCAAATAGCAGAAAAGATCAAGTCCCAGAAATATTAACAAAGAAAAAGGGAGATTGTCAACCAAGGATCAGAATTACTACCGGAATCACAATAGACGAACTAAAACTAGCCTTAAGGAAAGCTAACAATAACAAATCTCCAGGCGAATATTGTGCAGTTACTGACGCAATCAAAATCGGAGACACTTGCCTACTTAAGAAAATAAAAAACCTTAACATCAGTGATAAAAGGTGGACAAAGAGATTTCCTGAGTGGAGGCCGAGGTTAGACAAAAGAAGTAGAGGAAGACCCATACTCGTTGGACTAACGATCTCAAGAAAATGTCAAGAAATTGGATGAAAAGTTCTCAAGATAGAGCACAATGGACAAATGAGGTAGGCCTATGTCCAGCAGTGGTCGCAAAGGGCTGGGTGATGAATGGATGAATGATGAAAACGGAGATTTGTAGGATATGCCGCACTGCTCAGTAACGATAGATGGAAGCAAAGATTGTTGAAATTGAGACCCCGTGAAGATAAGAGAAGCCGGGGAAGACCACCGATGCGATGGACAGAGTATATAGAGAGAAAAGAGCATAACTGGATGCAAATCGCGTAAAATAAAATTTCCTGGAGCCGTATGTCCAACAGTCAATGGCGTAACTAGACATTTGCCTTGGGGGGAACTTCCAATGAAAAACCACCCAAAAAGAAACTCAAACTGCATAAAGACATGAATGATAGGTTTTCTTTAATTTTGGATCTTCCGGGGGGAATGTCCCCATTCTTCCGTATCTACCACTCCCAACAGTGGACGCGAGACGCCGGATGATGATGCTGATTATAAGCTGAAGTAATATTATTAAGTCTCAAACCTCTGTTTTACACTATGTTTTAGATGACATAAAAAACTAATACTGTTAGAGATAGTGAGGGTTCATAAATCTGAGAAATAATGGCAGTGATTAGCTTTAAAAAGACGATAAATTTCATGAACAAGTGTGTGTTTTATATATACGATGCTCAACATAACAACTGTAGAAATCATTACCGTTTTTGTTACTATATATTCTTAGTTTATTCGTTAATAAAGAACAAGACACTCCTTTAAATTCGAACCTACTTACGCACATCTAATAATACCTAATATCTTGTACAAAACTGGTCAATTATTGTAAAGTTTTCTAAAATAAATGCAAACAATATAAATTGAGTACCAATAACGTCAACCAATAAAGTATTAAATAAAATAACATCCACAATCCTGAAAATAATTTAGATTATATATATTTATTTTAAAAATAATACATAAAAATACATCCCAAATTCCTTGTTCACTACAGTATAAATGTTTTGTTTGTTTATATTTTGCGATTAAGTGATATTTACACATATTTTAGCTCTAAAAGAAGTATATCTACCAGACACCCTACGGTTAAAAATGGGAAAAATTACCGCAACGAGCCACTTAATTCTTTCATCATATGTCAGGATGAAACTTAAATACACGAATCCAAACAAACTAGTAATAACAACAAAAACCTATACAATATACTTATACATCAGTCTTGATAGGTACAAAGATATCTTAAATCGGTTTTCGTGAGTCGAGACCATTGACGTAGCACTAGGAGTGGGCCAGGGTAGGCCTGCCCCCCCCCCCTCTGATGACCCTGCGGCCCCACTTGAAATATTCTAATAGAAATCTTCTTCTTCTTCTTTCAGTGCCTATTCGTTCCGAATATTGGCAATCATTCTGGCTATAATTATTTTATTGACTGATGCTTTAAATAGATTCGTTGTTGTGGAGAACCATTTCCTCAGGTTCTTCAACCATGATATTCTCCTTCTCCCAATTCCTCGCTTTCCGAATACTTTACCCTGTA
Source organism: Diabrotica undecimpunctata (assembly GCF_040954645.1). Taxonomy (NCBI): domain Eukaryota; kingdom Metazoa; phylum Arthropoda; class Insecta; order Coleoptera; family Chrysomelidae; genus Diabrotica; species Diabrotica undecimpunctata. The sequence goes on along the minus strand of NW_027313575.1, from coordinate 16,270 downwards.
GGATTACCTTCAGTAATCTGTATTTAGTGCTGTTTCTCATTATATGTCCGAGATATTCCAACTTTCTCCTTTTAATGGTATACATCACCTCTCTTTCTTTGCCCACTCTTCGTAATACGGTCTCGTTGGTTATCTTGTCTGTCCATGATATCCTTAGAATTCGCCTGTATAGCCACATCTCGAAGGCTTCAAGTTTTTTCTCCATTGCTTCAGTTAGTGTCCAGGATTCAACTCCGTAATACAATATTGAGAAGATATAACATCGTAGGAGCCTTACTTTTATCTCCAGATTAAGATTGTGGCTTTTAAAGAGTTTGGCCATGTTATTGAATGCACTCCTAGCCTTCTCTATTCTACATTTTATTTCCTGTGAGTGATCCCATTGTTCATTTACTGTTGTTCCAAGATAGTTATACTGTTTTACTCGGTTCACTGGTGTATTATTGATAAGTAGTTGAGCGTCTCTAACTTTATTTTTGCTGATGATCATAAATTTAGTTTTTGTTATATTTACTTTAAGTCCAAATCTTTCACTTACTTCATTTACTTTGTTTATCAGTTGCTGTAAACTGTTCAAACTGTCTGCAAAAATAACGGTGTCGTCTGCATAACGGATGTTGTTTAGGCGTTCTCCATTTAGAAGTATTCCATGTTCGCATTTTTCCAAGGCTTCACTAAATATTTCCTCTGAATATAGATTAAATAATATAGGTGAAAGTATACAACCTTGTCTAACGCCTCGTAGAATCTGGATCATTTCCGTTGGTTCACCTCCAAAATTCGTTCTTATTGTGGCTGATTGGTTCCAGTATAAATTTTGTATTATACGCCGATCTTTATCATCCATTTGGGCTTTTGTTAGAATATCCATCATTTTTTGGTGTTGAACTGTATCAAATGCTTTTTGGTAGTCCACAAAGCAGGTGAAAATATCGCAAGTCATATCTCTGCATCTTTGAAATAATACTTGTAGACTAAACAGTGCATCTCTTGTACCTACGCCCTTCATGAATCCAAACTGTGTGTCTTGTATTCTCTCTTCGCATAGCTTGTATATTCTACGATGTATAATTTTAAGAAAAAGTTTTAATGTATGTCTCATTAGACTTACTAGCCTATATTCTCCGCACTTTTTTGCTCCCTGTTTCTTTGGTAAGGTAATAAATTCTGAAAGTAGCCAATCTTTTGGGATATTGCCTGTGTCATAGATATAATAGAAATAATTACAATAAAAAAACCAACGTACCAATCGCCTATACTAAAGCCATCGGAATACAATCCTGCGTGTTTCGTCTTAAGAGCAGAAATGACCAATTTAAAAAATGGTAGTTTACAATCTAACGAAACTGTTTGTCATGAATATATATATATATATATATATATATATATATATATATATATATATATATATATATATATATATATATAAAAACTTAACTGACTCAGAAAAAACATATGCCAACCTATATCAACTCTTTAAAGTATCGATTATTTTGCCTATTTCAACCCTCAACATAGGCATTCAGATTTGGCTTTATGAAAAAGATATAGACATGGAGAGTGTTGTAAATTCTTTTGGTGAAAAGTGGGAAGTTTCTGTTGTAAGTAATATTTTGTTTTTGTAAATATTTATCGCAGTGTATATTATATATATTAGGTATATTAAAACAATAAAATCATTATACTATTATAATGCATTTTTTCTATTTATTGTTTCATCGCAAGGCATATAAAAAAACAATTTAATCCACCGTACACTGGGGCACAGGGCCCCCCTGAAAGCTGAGGCTAGATACGCCGATGGTGGAGGCCTCAGATTTTTGTAGATATATCTCCAAAATGCTGTTTATAACTAAGAGGAAGTTTGTAATAGCCAAAACATACATGTCAGAGAGGCACTTGAAGAAAACCTGATACAACTGAAACATTGCCCTTTCAAAACATTTGTCTACTATAACGTACAGCGAATAAATTTTCTTAAAAAATATTGATCTAAAAGAATAAAAAGGTGTATATATCGTACTGCATTGTATTCACAGATAAAATTACTGTATTGCAGTATCTGTTATATTTGAGTAAACATTTTATACTTAATAAGGACCCACTTCATCCCAATGACAGATTTGTCCACGATCGGGTATTTTCTCCACTCTCCTTGTAGAAAATCATCCCTAGTCTTGACGAGTAATACTCTTTTCACGCCGCGTGTCTATCGGGTGAGTGGTCTTGTACGACTATGCATCTCATAGTCATTGTTGCAGGGTAGTGTATACTTCTGTATGGTCAAACTCACACAAAAATCGATGATAGTATCGTGAATCTCAAATTTAAAAACAAAGTTGAAATACATTACGGTTTTTTATGTTACCTATTAGTTTGTTTGGAAAGGCAGATAAACTCCACCCATTCGTATGATATCACGACATTAGTAGTCCATAGTAAATAGATTTCATATAAATTAGAAAATACTGTAAGTCTTTTTTAAATTTTAGTCTTCATGAAATAAATTTTTATATACAAGAAGAGTAATCAGAATGAAGATATGAAACTGATGTATACTTTAGCTAAAATGATTTGATGTACAATGATGTAGACATTAAACCGACGTATATAAGAGCGTAATCCAGGAACTGTCAAGTTTCATATAAAATTCAACAGTTTATATATACAGATAAATCGAAGATAACTACCTAACGTAAAACTCAATTACAAGAGGACTAGTAATACTGGAAAATTATGTATTAAGTTTTCGCTAATTTAACAAACGCGTACTTCATTTTTGCTAAGTTAGAAAAGTACATTTACGTTAGGAGCTATCTAACCAGCCGACAATTCGCGCTACTTTAGCGGGAGACATGGCGCTCTATCCGGATTTGCGATCTGCAGGTTTGGATTTTCCAAATCTATTACGCTGCCTACCTCATTTTAAACTTCATCGTCTGGTAATCGATAAAGTTAACTGCGGGCAAAGTAAGCTCTTAACAACATTTTGACAAAGAATACTTTTCGTGGAACCAATATCAGTTTTGTTCTTTCAAATCTTATTAGAAAAACAATACAATAACTTACAAGAAAGAAAATAATCGTTTGTTCATAATTAATTACATTTTTGTTCATTATATGACTAGTTTTTTTGTAGTTTACTAAAAAGTACTTTAGTTAAAGACTTCCGCCTTCCAAGGAAAAGAAAAAACGATAAAAAATTAACTTGTAACACATTAAAGGACAGAATGAAAACCATTCGTGAAAATAAAAAAAAATCCGCGACATAAACAATAAACTACAATAACTAATGGGAAAAATAGCTTAATTCAACTCAATAATAATATTATAATACATATCGTCCACAGTTTGATCAAATTTCGTGCTGGTGAGAACGATAATATCTAAGTATACCGAGTCTTTTAATATACAGGGTGAGTCATAACTATTGGGACATAGACTAAGGACAGGTTATTTGGACCAAAATATGGCTATTAGGCCAAATATGCCTTAATAAAATGTTGCTGAGAAAAAAGATACAGGGTGTTAAAGTTAATTTTTGTTTTTCGTTTTTTGCTAATACTTTCCCTGTATATTTATAAATTGCTATCAAAATTGGCACAGAGGCATAATCTTAGACAAGAAATAGTATTTTATTTACAATTTTACGTTTTGTCATAGAGGGCGCCACGTGGATCATTCCTAATGATCAAATTGAGTCTAAACTTTTCCTGATGAAACTTTTTAGTAATTTTTATTAGAAAATATGACGTAAACAACATGATAATTTCAACCGTTTTCGATAAAAACGCAGTCGAACTGCTTAGAGTCTTAAAAAAGGATTTCAAATATTATTTCATTTCTGAAAAGTATGCTTTGGACTGTCAGATAATTGTTTTTGGTAAATGTCATTTGTTCAGAGTAAATTATTTTTGATGTGACAGTGTAGTGTAATGTTGCATTTTTTTAAAGTAATCATTACTTTTTTTGATTGAAATGCCTCGTCACAATCATTTTACTAATGAAGAAATGCGAGATATGATTTGCGTATACGCAGAACAAAATTTTTGCGGTCGCTCGGCAGCCAGAAGGTATGGAATGTTATACGCAAACAGAAGGCAACCAAATCACAAAACGTTTGCAAGATTATATCGTAGTTTAGGTGAAACTGGGTCATTTCACACTAAAAATCGGGGTGGTCGACCGAAACAAATCACACCTAATCAAGAAGATGAACTTTTGGTTCGAGTAGATGAAAATCCTGAAATAAGTTCACGACATCTATCAGCAGCAACAGGAGTAAGTCAGTCGTCTATTGTTAGAATTCTAAAAAAAGAGAACCTCCATCCCTATCACTTCACTCCTGTTCAAAATTTACTTCCAACAGATCTTCCACGACGGTTACAGTTTTGCCAACGTATTATGAATAAACATCGCAATGACAGACACTTTATTAAGAATATTATGTTCACCGAGGAAGCAACTTTTACCAGACGAGGGGTTTTTAATTGGCGAAATAGTCATTATTGGGAAGAAGAAAACCCGCATGCTATTAAAGCTAGACATTTTCAGCATGAGTTTAAACTGAATATTTGGTGTGGCATTATAGGCGACCAACTACTAGGGCCTTATGTTCTTCCTCCGAATTTAAATGGAGATTCTTATTTATTCTTTTTGGAAAATACTCTTAGTGATATTTTAGATGAGCTGTCACTGGATGTAAGAAGAAAAATGTGGTTTATGCAGGATGGAGCGCCACCTCATTTTTCATTAGCTGTTAGAAATCATCTTAATGACGTATTTCCTCAACGATGGATTGGCAGAGGCAGTGATTTTCAATGGCCACCAAGAAGTCCTGAATACAACCCGCTAGATTTTTATTTTTGGGGACATATGAAGTCCTTAGTTTATGCCAATAAAATTAATACACGAGACGAACTTTGGAGATACATTCAAAATGCAGCTAATCTTATAAGGGGACAGAATAATATTTTTTTTAACGTCCGCAAATCCTTTATAAAAAGAATTATTAGTTTGGTATTTGATAGTGAAATTGTAAATAAAATACTATTTCTTGTCTAAGATTATGCCTATGTGCCAATTTTGATAGCAATTTATAAATATACAGGGAAACTATTAGCAAAAAACGAAAAACAAAAATTAACTTTAACACCCTGTACCTTTTTTTCAGCAACATTTTATTAAGGCATATTTGGCCCAGCCATAGCCATATTTTGGTCCAAATAACCTGTCCTTAGTCTATGTCCCAATAGTTATGACTCACCCTGTATATATAACATTAACAACAGTACATATGATTTTAAGATATTTCACAGAACTAATAAAAATTAATAATACTTGACTATAAAGATAATAAACACCGTAAGATGTCTGCTAGATCTATGGTAACAAGTCCGATAAAACGTTTTTAAACATTCCTCCTACGGTAGTACACAAGGTACAATATTTTTTTTATTTACATAGTGCCTGAAAATCATTATTCAACTTATTATAACTCCACGCAGAATACAATTCTCAAATGATTGATTACAATGTGTACAAGTTGTATGCCTTATCAAGAAGTCTGTCCCAAAGTTTAAATATTAGTTTTATGAGTACTTCTTTAAATATTTTGTTTAAATATAGTGGGTTTAGATGAAATGATACAAAATATAAACTCAATTCCCTTGATCTAATTTTAAAGTTAATGTTACATTACACCAGAATGTCCCAGAAGTATCTAATTTAACCGATAAATGACGATATTAAAAGCTTTAGTTGATATTCCAGATTGAAAACCCTTAATAAAGTTTTTATTTTTCGTATATGAACACTTTAAGAACAATAAATTATTTTTTCCCGGGAACCTGTCACTGTTATGTAACACAATTTTTTTATGAAGACAAGTCTCGATAATATGTTGCAATACAGAATAGTAACAATGCTTCAACAAATCGCCAATGCTGTCAAGAAACATTGAGCGACCTAAGCAACACTGGTAGAAAACCATAATAAATGTTTATCTTAGGTTTCAGAGATGTGATTCTATCTTTTACTATTTAACCTAGCATTGGAATATGCACTGCGAAAAATCTATACCAGAGTCAAACCAGACATAACTGCCAGAGGAGCAAAGATTATTCTCGCATTTGCAGATGATGTAGATGCAGTAGCACAGACAACACTGGAAGTTAAGGATATAGTATCGAACTTTGAAGAAGCAACACTAAGCGTAGGCCTAAAAATAAACGAAGAAAAAACTAAATACATGGTCGTATCAAAAAAGGAACGACAGCGAATAAGACAAAACATTACCATAAACGATCATAATTTTGAGATGGTCAAAGAATTCAAATACCTAGGAGCAACAATTACCAGTGAAAACACAAGAGAACGGGAGGTTGAAATACGAATACTGGCGGGGAATAAATCATTCTTTGCCATTCAACATCTAATTAGGTCAAAGCTTCTCTCAAAGCGTACCAAAATCCAAATGTACAAAACCATAATACGACCAGCAGTGACATATGGAAGTGAAACATGGACATTGAGAAAGAAAGAAATCAATAAGCTATTAGTATGGGAACGCAAAATCCTGAGAATTATATATGGTCCTTGCAGGGACAGCGTGACAAATGAATGGAGGAGCAGATACAACAATGAAATAGAGACTCTCTTCGGGAAAGGAAACATCGTAAGATACATAAAAGCCAATAGATTAAGATGGGCAGGCCACGTGGTACGGAGTGATGACGACAGACTGATTAGCAATGTGTTTTGGGAAAGACCAGATGGTAGAAGATCGACAGGAAGGCCTAGAAAAAGGTGGAAAGACGCAGTCAGGGAAGACCTGGAGAAGATGGAAGTAAGGCCATGGGAAATAATAGCACAGGATCGGAATCAATGGAAGGCAATAGTAAACGCGGCAAAAACTCACGAAGAGTTGTAAAAGCCAATGATGATGATGATTCTATCTTTGGTAACCGGCCTGCGTCATTTTTTAGGTCGGTACTTTAATAGGTGATCTTTTATATTTCATGCATGCTGAATTCAAAAATGCAACTCATTTTTCTCAATCAGATCAGGTTTATTTACTATTTCAAATGGTTGTTGTTTGAAGACATATTTACATTTGAAAATAATATACACAAACTTAGTTATCCATTTCAAAGTTACTTTTTACTCTGAGATAGCGCGTTAATATCGTTAATAAGTGATCGTTTCACATACTTTCTGGCGTGTTTTCACCTGTAACGACCCTCTTAAGGAACCAGCAATAGTCTGTAAGCATCTTCACATCCTGGCGACCCCGATATCTCTCTTTCCTTATTCTGAATGTTCAGATGGGAGCGTTCCCTTCTTCCTTGCTCTTCACTGTAATTCCAGCAGTTTTCAGGAAAGTAGTTTAAATGTGAGCTGAGAAATTGCATCTTTATAGACATATGTGCGCCAAAAGCATTGAAGTTCTGAAGTTCTTTATGAGTTCTTCTACAGTAGACTCATAGTCCTGGCTTCTATAGTTGTCAAGAAAGTTTTTAATAATATACTTTAATAAAAGTCAAGCATTTCTCTCTTTTGTCTGCATACTTCCATCCAATTTAGAGTCTTGCACGAGCTTGGCTTCACTAATACGTGGGAATTTTTCTTTCAGAAATGCAAGAGCTCTACTTTCTTTGTGAATTGCTTTAACAGAATTTTTCATAAGGCTAAGTTGTATATTTAGAGGCGGAATTTCTGAAGATCCGCCGGATCTTTGAGAGAAAGTTGTGTGAAGCAGGTTCGAGATTAAGTCTTACTTTCCAGGCGAGGTTAACGTAACGCTGTTCGTCGGCTCTACTGTCCCCAAAGACACAAGAAGTAAGGATACTTGGTGTAGCCACACTGTAGACCCAATATCATGACCACTACCTGCAATTAATACAAATATTAAGTAGAAAAGTGATGTCCAACGACCATACCTTCAAATCTCCACGAAATAATTGGAGGATTTGATCATATTTCAGCCAAGTTATTAAATGTTCCATGTTATTATAATTGTTCTGAAGCTATTTTCTTGTGGCATTTTAAAGTAATTACTATTTAAATTGGAATAAGCTACAATTAAAGGTTAAAGAAGTTTATTGACGTTTCAATTTCACTTCGGAAATCGTTCTCAAATACAAATATTAGTAAAATTTTACTAATGTTATTATAAGTTTCAGTCATTTGCACAGAATGCCCCACTGCAACAAAACCTATCTTGCCGTTTTATAAAAGAACAGCTTTTAAACTTCTGCTTGAGGAGTCAATGAAGAGTTGTCATTCTGTAGGGATATATGTGACACCTAAAGCTTCAACAAGTGAATTAAAATTGGACAGTAAACCAAGGAATAATGTTCATCTTTTGTGGACTGTGAAGATTTTTTGGACAAGCACAAATCTCTTACCAGATCATTTCATTGAACCTGGGTTGAGGATTTTGGTTCACTTGATTTTTGCGGCAGTGGTGATATGCTTCTATTTCCTCTCCATTTTTTTGTTTATGTGGTAATAAGATTGTCGTACGGATCACCCCACACCTCTAGCGACTCTGAGCAACGGGTCCCCGTTCATTTTGTGTACTTCAAACACTAGTAGATAAGCAACGCGGTTTTCTGGCACAACACCCGGTCGTAATTACGTCAAAACCTCATGTCACGTTTTCTTGTGTAGCAGAGGGTAACAAAGGATAGATTCCACGTACGCCACGTCACGTTTTTACGTCTCGTCACGTCACTTTTTTACGTAACGCTGGATTTACTACGTGAAATCTACCCTCTGCTATTGTCAGCTACGCGAGAAACGTGACGTAATTACGACCGGGGGTTGTAAAAGTGAGGTTGCGGTTTAGGAGTTAAGCGTTGTTTGTCTACTAACGCTCACCAACGTTTGTTGTGTTACATGTTTTATTTTTATTTATCTTCAAACCCATTATTTTTGATCTCTTTTCTAATTTTCCAATGCTTTTATTAGTGCAGTTTTTGTAGTTGTTATGATGATCAGATCATCTTCGTAGGCTTTTAGTTGGTGCTGATTGGTAATATTTTTATTATCCAGTTATACCTTCCTGATTATTGCTTCTAGAATTAGGTTGAACACTGACAGGGAAATAGCATTTAATTGCTTTCTTCCTTTGTTTATTTTAATTTCTTCGGAAATTATTCCGTTGAATCTAACGTTCGCGGTGTTGGATTTCAGCGTCACTGTCAACATCTTCCTTAGTTTTGTTGGAAACCCCAAGCTCCTTCAATTCTTCCATCATTTTTGACCATAATATTGCATTGAAGGCACTTTTGAAGTCTATAAAAACCACCTGTATGTCTCGATTATATTCTCTTGACTTTGATCTATTACATGTATGAAGTTAATTGTCGATTTGCCTGATACACATTCCCATTTTGATAATCTCCCAATATTCTTTCGGCATGTGTTTTTAGTCTAGTGTTTATTATATTATCAAAGATCTTTTAGGCAATGTTTAGAAAGATAATAGTCCTGTAGCGTTTGCAGTCTTCTTGGTCGCCCTTTTTCAGAATCATTCCTAATTCCTCTATTCCATTCATGTGGCATCATAGTTTTATTTCATATTTGCTCTATTAGAAAAATTATTTCTTTATGCAATGAAGCTCTTCCATATTTTATTAGCTTTGCTCCTATACCGTCCTCATCTGCTGCCTCGTAATGTTTGAGTTTTTTATCTACTTTTGTATTTCATCTACTGTGGGAGTTTCGATTTCATCGTTGCAGTGAATTTCGACTTTTACTTCGTCATCTTCATTGATGTATAATTCTTTTTCGTAATGATCCTTCCATATTCTGCTCTGATCTGTTAAGGTTCAAGTTCGAATTCTTCTTTTAGATTCTTTAGTCCACTTTTTTTAGTATGTGGGTTGCTTTAAGTCGCCTTCCCTTTTTTGTAGAATTGCTTTATTTTATGATTTTGTCTATATTTCTCAATATCTTCTAAATTTTTGTTTATCCAGTCATTTTTCTTCTTTTGAATTATGGAGTTGCATTCATTTCTCGCTTTTTCATAGTTTTTTTTTCTTTTGTTCTGATGAGTTGTAAAACCATATGATTCTGGTGATGTTTTATGTTACTTTTAATATCTCACATTCTTGGTCATACCAGTCTTTGTCTTTCTTATTATTTTCTTCCCCCCTACTATTTTCTTTGCTACTGCTTATTTTATCTTTTATTTCTTTCTTTCTTTCATTTATGTTTACAAAGGACATCACAAATGCGCACAAGCCATCTTCAGGTTATTTTCGGTACTGCATAAAATCAAATTAAAAGCAATATACTGACGACACATTATCACGTGTATCTGTGTTTATTAATGAAAATGAATGAAGAACTATAATCAATATAGTTCGTCAATATTCAGATCTTTATTAGATAAGTAATTTTCACAATCAACGCATAAAGAAAAATGCAAAGATCTTACAATCAGTTTCTTCTGGAGGAGTCTACTCTATAAAGATTTTACCTTGTAGAGTTATATTAACCATAGTTTGTAACTAGATCAACCCAAAAGATCTTCAAAATCCGCCTATACACCTGCAACTAAAGATTCTAGTATACATAAACTGGTATTTATAAAAAAAATACCAAGATTCTAGTTTCTTTATTATTTCTTTATTTAACGTGCAACATTTAATCCATAAAGGCGAACTAGAAACACAACATTGCACTATTCTAATTTTCAGTGTAAGAGACAGTTCTTGTGATTTTTTCTTGTCATTCTTTTAAACACTTACCTTGCTTATTCTTTACGAGACGTGATTTCTTGATTGTGTTGAAGACTGTCGTTCATTAACTCTGAGATAGCGCGTATATTTCTAATGTCGAATTGATCTTATTATCATTGTCTGTTCAATATTATTTTTATTCATATAATCTAGTTGATATGTAACATTGTTGTTTCTTTTTGTTAATATTACCATTTTTATTATTTTCTTTGCATTGATTTTGAGGCCATATTTCTTACTGATTTGTGTAACTTTATTTACGTACTAATCTTAAAACTAGTGAAAGAGGATAACGTGGAAGTATTGGCCGTTTTCTTCAACACGGTGTACGATCCGATAATAATACCGCAAGTCAGCGTTTATAACCATACCTAAAAAGTAAGCAGCAAAAGAGTGCTCTGACTATCAACCACTGAGCTTCATGAGTCATACTTTAAAAGTACTGCTTACGTATAAGAGAGTCTATGAAAAGTTAGAGGAGATTACTGAGACGCATCCGAAATGGAATGAGTCCTCGAGAAGGACAATTGCCATCAACATACTGATTCAGCGATGTCGTGATATAAATGATGACCTATACCTGTGCTTTGTTAACTACGAAAAAGCTTTCAATAGAGTAAAACATAAAAACTAATATAAATACTTACGAATAAGCACAGCAGTAAAATCATAAATATAATCCAAACATTATAAATGATGTGCAACAGTCTGAAGAAATGAAGATCTGTAGAAGAGTTATACACTCTGAGATAGCGCGTCCACTTTTATTTAACTTATATTCTGAAGAAATTTTCAAAAACACGCTCGATAATATCAAAGCTGGAGTAAAGCTCGTGGCATATTATCATGAACGTTCCGTTTCCAGCACGTAGCGTTTAGTTTCCGAAAAATATAATTTAAATGGTTTTAAATATGAACACCTCACACTGTCCGGAACGTATCGTATCAGACACCTAACGTTTCCGTTCAGTATATTCGAAAACAATATTTTACTGATGCCGACGGCTACGTAACGAGTCGTAACTGGTTGGTACGGATAATGTGAATTAGATGTCCGCCGTTTTCCCCTCGTTGTTTATTTAGGTATTTGTTTGATTTTGATACAGAGTATTTAAAAAAATAATTTTCGAGGCTATTTTGTCATTTATGCATGTGTTTTTATTGCTTTGTGGCAATTAATCACGGAAGTGATAAACAATTAGGACTTTTGTACGGAAGTGATACCTTTTCTTTTTAAAAATGCTTTTTGGTTTGATATGTATCGCTTCGTTAAATGTAGTATTTTGTTTTTTAACTGAAGGTGTAATTAAATTTAAAACATATTCAACCTGAATCCTATTCATTCGAAAATATCTATGATAATTTTCATCGTCATCAATTAATTCTTTGTATAAAATCCAGTATTCACCTTCCTTCTTCCTTTCTCTTAGCATTGGATGTACTTCAAACCTTCTTTTTACTACAGTTTCTTTCTTCATCGTTAAGTAGAAGAACAATTGCACATAATTTTTTTCGAGAACAGTGAGATCATATCTTCACCGAACCTAACTGAAACGTTCTATGTATGAAAATGTGAACGTGCAGTCCGATTGCTGTAAACGCTACGTGCCGGAAAACGTGCACGATAATATGCCGCGACCTTTACCGTTAACGGAAAATTAATTAACAACTTACGATAGACACTGTGGTCATTCCAACGAGTATAGAAGATCTACAACATCTACTGCAGAGTATTAAAAATATCATGGACTGATAGAATTAGAAATATAGAGGTACTGGAGAGGGTTGGTAAAAAAACAGAACTAATCACCACAGTGAAACGTGATGGGAGGACCACAATATGAAATTTTGAGACTCATATTACAGGGAATCATTCAAGGAAGAAGATCTATCGAGACTTCCTGGTTGAAGAATCTACGTGATTGTTATCAATGCAAATCGATTGCTTTGTTTAGAGCTGAAAAATAAAAATAGCTATTATGATGCCCAACCTCCGTAGGAAGACGGCACTCTAAGCAGATTTACGTATCTTATAATGTTTGCGATTACAACCCTGTCATCAGTATAATTTAGGTTGTTTATAGTCACATTTAACATTTAAAATTCAAGCTGATTAAATTTCTTTTGACAAGAGGTTTTCGGTAATGGACTTTTACACTATTGGTAATGCAATTCAACAAAAAAGCTTTAAAAATCAATCAACTCAAAGAGACTGCTAAGAAATAACGATAATTTTTGTATTTTCTTTATTTATTAGGTCGTATGCTTCTAAGAACATTCTCGTGTGTCACTATGTCATGGACGAGGTTCTAAACTTACCACTTTATTTAGAATAAAACATTTTCTTCACATTCGCCAGCTTTTTCGTAGAAACTGTGAAGAAATTGCTACAATTAAAAATACATAAAATAAAATACTTTTTTCGGTACACAGAACAAAATTAATTAAATGACCATAGTTTAAAGAAGTACTTATCTAATTACTTGTTTACTCATTATTTTAATTATGGTGAAATTACAAACCAATGAATAAGACTCTCAAGTGATACTGAGTTGAAGTAAAAAATTATTTAAAATGGCAAATTCGGGAATGACTAGCTCGGCACTAATCTATATTAACAATAATCTACTTAAGAGATAAAAAAGAGTATATCTTACTTTTTAAATGTGGACAACTATTTAGAATCAGCGACTGTTAGAAGGGTTAATTTTAAATCGTTAAAAATTGTTACAGATTTAACGAAATTGTATTATAAGTAATGTTGCAAACGCTTCAAAAATAAAATTTATGAAAATATGCCTATTGTTACTATAGCAAATATTAATTATGAAGATATATGTGAATATGTATCCATTATACCAGAGAAATTATTACAGAAAACGATTATAACATTAAATAACTAGGAAGCATCCAGTCTATTAAAACCATTACTGGAATTGTCAATGAACTTGTCATTATAGCAATTGATCTTCTATGTTTTTATCAGCACTTTAAACAAGATAGTCATAATATGGTAATTATATAAATAATATCACAGGTCATTAAATCCATGACACAATTGGCATTTATAGATCTCCAAACAGCAAATTATTGTCATGACTGGAAACGCTGGAGCAAAGAATAATTTAAGACCAGCAAATAATCGAAAGAAATGGATAGAAAAAAAAAATCGAATGTGCAAAAGCTGAGAGATGGGACAATAGCAGAACGGTACTCAGAAAACATCACCAACAGGCTAGGGAATCAAAATGTAAATGAAGAAGGCCAAGGCCAGACAGATAGACACTCGTACAGGACCAGATTAAAGGAATACATATGCAACAAAAGAAAAAAATGAAGCTCACAGAAAGATGCTTACCCGACAAACTAAAACAACTGTAGAGAATTACCAAACAAAGAGAAGATAAGAAAAGAGGATGCACAATAAAAACGAAACCACTTAAATAAGGAACTTAAATATATAGAAAACCTCAACAGAGAGAAAGAAGTCATAGTATTCTATAAGAAAGTTAACATCAACAGAAAATAATTCAAGGCAACCACAAGTGAATGCAGAAGTTAGAATGGCGACCTATTAACAACAAGGAAAGATGTATTGAGTAGATGGGTAGAATACATGCACACACAATGCAAACACGACACCCGTGCTCGACCACTTTTGGTTTTAACGGGTAGTACCAGATGTTGATTTTTCGATGTGTAAATAACATATTTAAATTATTGTTTTTTTTTTTTTATAGAATATATATGAATAATAAACATTTCCAGATTTAGCCATACGGCTCACACTCCCTCTAAGGGGAAAATTCACTCATCCCAGATACCTACGGTATCAAAATGATTGAGCTCTGGTGGGACTCTTTCCGTGTTATCGAGCCCTAGGTGACTTGGTATGCTGGAATATCTCCCAAAAATTTTCGTACACATCTGGACGTTGAGAGAAGTACAGCTTTCTGCATGGTCTTGTAGAGATGTTCATTCAGACCTAGCTTTTTTATGTTTTCTAGGAGGTTCTTCGGAATGACTCCAGTAATAGAGAGAATAATAGGTATTGTCTGGGTACTTTCCATTCTCCACTGTCTTCGTATTTGAATTTCCAGATCCCTGTACTTGGCGATCTTTTCGGTCTGTTTAACACGAAGATGAATGTTTTTGGGTATCGCCACATCAATTAGTGTTGTTTGTCTCTTTAGTTTACTAACTAGTATGAGATCTGGTCTATTATGTGCCACTGTTTGATCTGTGAGCACAGTGCGGTCCCAGTATAGCTTGTAGTTATCATTCTCAAGTATACTTTCAGGAACGTATTGATAATAGATCGTTTGTTTGGAGAAGTCTCAGTTTAATGGCTAACTCTTGATAAAGGATCTTTCCTACTGAGTCGTGCCGTTCCTTATTTTCAGTTGCAGCAAATGCCTGGCAGCCCCCGGTAAGGTGTTGGATGGTTTCTTGAGCTTGACATCCATATCGGCATTTGTCATTTTGGACCTGGGTCTTTGACGATATATTTCAGGTAATAATAGGCAGGCATTTTTTTTTTTCAACCATCTTCCATCCACTCCTGAATGTAGGTCTCTCCCAATTGCTTCCATCTTTCTCTATCTTGCGCCAATCTAATCCACTGTTTGCCTGTCACTGCTCTTATGTCATCTACCCATCTTTTTTGAGGTCTTCCCATGCTTCTTGTTGTCGTCCTTGGTCTCCATTCTAGAATTCTCCGTGTCCACCTGTTGTCATTATATCGGGCTACGTGACCTGCCATTTCATTTTTTTAATTTCTTCCACAATATTCCTAATCTTTTCTACGTCTTATTTCGGTGTTTCTAATCTTTTCTCTCAGTGACATTCGTAATACTACCGCAGAGATAAACCGCAAAATTTGTCTTGCCCAATATCTGGGGAGTTGATCAATCTCACTTTTTAGAATTCGTCAAATTTGAGTCTCCTTCCATATTTTGGCCATCTTTTCTACGGAGGCTTTTGGTAAATCACATGTAGGTTTTATTTCTTCCTGTATTCACCCTGTGTTTGTGATCGATGTATGATGATACAACCTCAAACGGGTCAATCGTACTTATGTGTTGATAATTGCTATGTAGTCTATCCACTATTATGATCTTTGTCTTTGATATGTTTAACTGCAGACCAAATATTTTACTTTCGTTTACAACCAGTCGTACGAGATCAATTAACTATTCTTAACTATTTGCAAGAAGGGCTTTGTTCGCATAATATGCTCCCCACATATATTACATAATTGTGGAGGCAATAAACATCATGGCCCGATACCTTGTTTTGGAAGGAATTAGTTTGAGAGTGTGTCAAGGAATTTAACTGTTTCAGTTGTCTGTTCGTATAGTTCAGTTATAAGCGAAGTTAAGTTCCGTTAAGTGTTGTGGTATGCCTACTTCTTTTATTATCTGCCATAAGTGTTGCCATTTGAACCTGTCGGACACTTTGAGATAATATATAAAACAAATGTGGGATATTGAATTCTCTAGATACTCTGAGATAGCGCG
>NW_027313574.1:0-20898 GCF_040954645.1 Diabrotica undecimpunctata | reverse complement strand
CGCGCTATCTCAGAGTTTTTACCCACATATTTAGTGGCTTCAAACATGTACATTCAGATAGCACTGATGATGGAATAGTTATTCCGAAAACGTTCTGTGATATACCCGATAGGGTTTTTATTATTATGCGTTTTATAAAGGAATTTTTTAATAAATTTTTTGTGATAACTGGTATCCAGCCAACTAAAAAAATTTAGTTTCCTTGTGAATAATAAATGAACGTGTTTATAAAAAACTAGACGATAGAATACCAGGAAATCAACTGGGATTTAGAAAAGGCTTGAACACTAGAGGGGCAGTATTTACTAAACAAACACTCAGAATGATGTCGAGATGTCTACTGTGATGTATTTATATATCTAGTTTACTTTGAGAATGACTTTGACAGAATACAGCATAAATCTAAAGCGATGCCCATAAGAAGAAGGTACGACTAGGAGGATGTGCAGTATCCCCTCTACTTTAAATACATGCTCAGAAGAGATGGTTTACCCTTGAATAATCGGGTATATGCAAATTACATGAACATTCGGGTGCGATCTTTGAGGCGAAGTTTTTATTTTATACAATACATTAGAAAAGATTAAAATAAAACTATTTGATATACACTAATGGACAAAAATATCGAATATTTTTAAATTTTCTAATTTTTGTTTTTTCAAAATAAATTCTAGTCAATCAAGTCGTTTATTGTAAAATAGAGTTTATTTAAACAATATTTAATGAACAATTTTAAGTTTTTATGCGGAGAAAATTGCGAAAAAAATAAATGTTTAATATTAGGTAAATAAGGTTATTTTACTCTAAACTTAAATGATAATTTAAATTGCTTAAACAAGTCGTTTTAACTTGAAGAAGTGCATGATCAGGAACGAGTATTCCCCTCTAGCATATGACAAAACATGATCTTACAGGATGTTTTAAACGTAAGAATCACCAGTCATCCGTCCAATCATTTTCACGGTAGTGAAAGTGCGGTACGTACCTCCCAACTAATACCTTCTCAAGGAATTATGCCATCAACACGCGCTATCTCAGAGTGATTCTGGTCTCATCAGTGAAAAGAAACGTTTTTTCCAGTTGTCGATATTCCACTAAATATGTGTTCTTTAGCAAATTCCAAACGATAAGCTTTATGATTTTGGAGGAGACGTGTAACTTTGGCGGGGCATTTGGGCTTTAAGCGTTTGCTTCTTTTGATCTTCGTTTTTTCATCAACTGTTTGTGAACTCACATTAACTTGTCTAACATATAATAGCTTATTTCTGAGGTGCATCGATGTCAATGAATGATTTTGTGTAGGATTAAGAACCAAAAAAAAGGTCATACATTGCGGTTGTGCACCTTATGCACGCGCTATCTCAGAGTATTAAGAACCAAAAAAAGGTCATACATTGCGGTTGTGCACCTTATGCCTCCTTGACCAGGCCTTTTACAAAATTTCCTGTTTCGTGGTACCTTTTTAGAGTATTCGAAACTATAGATTCAGTTCTGCTGAGACATCGTGCGATACCTTTTTGTGAATATCCTTCGACGTACAAAATTACAATATGTGCTACTTGGGCTTCATTGCAGTGCCGAATTGATGGGATACTTGTTTTAAACTTAGTTAAATCAAGACAATATTTAATTAAACTTAATAAATTAAACTAAAAATAACCGAATTAGTATGATTTTTCTTTTATGTGAAGAAGGTTTTTTACGATGAAATGTACGAATCACACTAACCACTGAATAAACGTCAAAATAAACATCAAAATATCTCAAACCAATTGAGTACATCATCCTACTATATGAGTATTATCAGTAATCTAAAATTATTTTGAAATAATAGTGACTACAAAAAAAAATTGGAAAATTCCAAAATATTCGATATTTTTGTCGATGAGTGTAAATACAATCTTTTTTTATTTTCGTTTTAATACATTTTAAACCCAATAATAAAATAAACAACATCTTTAAGAAAATGCAAAAAAAAAGTTAACAAAAATGTACTTCTTTTACATTTAATAAACAAAATTCTAATCCTAATTTCAATTTTCATTGCAGTCTTTGCAACTAGTTTTAACATGCTCTAAGCAAAGCCATTTTTGGCAGTTGACCCAAAAAAAATCGTGTTTTGCAATTTGGATTATCGGCGCAACGGCCTCGTGTATTTGTAATATTGGGCTTACAGGCATCTCCACAATCTTCATCAATCGAGTCATGAGAGTGAAAAGATGATAACAGCGTGACGACTTCTTTTCTTTGGGATATACGACACCAAAGTAATGGATTTCGAAAATGCAAACATAGACGAGTAGTGTGGGCTGCTGGGATCAAGAAGTTTTTTTGAAATCTCCCTTTTATTTTTTTGAATTGTTCCAACTATTATAATTTTGTGCTGCTCCAGCATGCGTTTTTCAATTTCCTAATTTGATACTACTATCTGATGGTACTATTTCTAGACGATCCAAACACCGGCTCATATATTCTTTCCACTAAATTGGTGGTTTTAGTACTAACGCGATATGGCCCTGGAAGCTGAGCTCTAACGTATACCTCCATGACTGGCTTGACAAGCTGGAGGGCCCGGGTTCGAATCCTGGCACCGACAAAATTTTTAATTTTTAATTTAACTGAGCTGCCACCATGCTTCGGAGGGCACATAAAGCCGTCAGTCTCAGCTATAAAAGTAGTAGTTAAGTAGGGGCGCTTGCGCGACCTGAACTAGATCTTAGCCAGAAGGTTACACAAACTTTACTTTTTACCGTGTAAAACATTTGGCTTTCACTAAGGAAAATACTTTTATGTCATATTTGGCTGGCTTATTCGGGATGTAGTAGAATGCAGAAGAAATACTCCGCTGTGTAGTAAACAGGCTTATCAGGGAAAGTGAATTAACTCCTGCCTTCCGTCGACTCCAGAACCTTTCTATTCCGAGAATCTAGCGCGTAAAGATCATAATGGTGATGATGAAAATTTGAGAGAAAATTTTTGAGTTTTAAATGAATTTTTAGTTGTATACATACTGGCTTACATAGTTTCTTGAAGGCCTCAATATGCTATATAATTTGTAAATTGCGAAACCGGTCACCCAATCATTGTCTTAATGAAATCTGCAATAACTAAACACGGACATAAGACCATTTTTAACCACACCAGCAACCTTTTCATCATTTGGAAATTCTTCGGTTATAGAAAAAGAGGCTATAGATCTGTAATTTTTAAAAACAATTTTGTGAAGTTTATGGAGATGGTGTTGGTCTAGGGCTAAAGCTGAATAGGAATTTCGAACGAAAATAGAATATTCTTTTGGATTTTTCTCGATTGGTTTCGGATGTAAGATCATGTAAGGTCTTATTATTCATTTGGGATGTCATCTTTAAAGCATCGGATACGAGAAGAAAGTTTTTTGTGAGGGGTAAGTATTGCTTTGATTCCTTTTGGTTTTATATTTTTATCGATTTTGTCAGTGACACCTTTTATCATATGATGAGAATCTGATTCTTTGGATTGAGATTGAATGGGTGATAGTTACCTGTAAATGCTCCTATTGACAAGATTTTCGCGGAAACGATTTGGGCGAAGGAGTGTTTTAAAGAAGAATTTTATGTACACAAATTAACTTAAAGCACTGGGAATGTAATTTCTTTGCGATTGCCCCGTGTAACGAAAAGGATAGTGTCCTTAAATTTTGGAGTTAAATTTAGAAATAAATTTTTTATATATAAATGTAAATGTAGTTTACTTTTATCTTTTTTTTTTTTTTAACAGAAATATTAAGATTAGTGATTTTCATTTTTTTGATACACTTTTTAATCTTAAGACAGATACATTTTTACGATTTTAACAATTTAGTTTCCACATGGGCTAGCCTTCGGCTATTGTGCAAGATCTATTCATGTTTTTGGAACAGGAAATATAAATTACAAAAATATTGTGTTCAATTAATGTATTATTGTTAACTAACGTAATCAAATTTTTCGTATATTATATAAATTCCAATTCAATATTTACCACACGCTATTAGATTACGAAGTAACTTTGTACCACAGTATTAACAGTGAAGTAAAAATGTCAAAATTTCCAAGTGTGTTAGTTGTTGCCGTAGCGTTATGTGTAAGTTTTCTATACTATGTATAATATCAACTAGACATGTTTTTACAATATATATCTAGTTTTCATTGATTGTACCATATCCTTTAAGGACTTAAAGGTCTTCTATTCTTGTTTTTGCATTCCACTGCTTTAAACTTTTTAACGAGGACGTGCGTCGTTTTCCCGATCCTCTTTTTTCTTCCACTTTCCCTTGTATAACCAACCACATTAACTGTGACTAAATTAACTCATTTTTCTTTTCTTTATAGCGTTGAGTATTTCTTTTTCTTGTTTTATCTTTATTAATGTTTCCCTTTTTGTTACGTGTTTTGTTCATATTTTCCACATTCTTCATTAACATTACTTCTCAATGCTGGCAAGTACTTTTTCAGTTGCGTCCGTAACTGTGTAGGCTTTAACTCCATATAAAAGAGCCAAGAATACGTAAGCAACTCAGTAGTCTAGTTCAAATTTCTATTCCAAGTTTTCCATTGCATAATACTGCTGTCATCTTATTGAAAGCGCTTCTGGCTATTTCAATGCGTCGTTTTATTTCAAGGCTGCCGTCCCATTGTTCATTTAGCTTACACCCCAAGTCATTGTATCTGAGTACTTTCTCTAAAGCTTTAACGTAGATAAAAGAAAATTCTTTACTGCGGACAGTAGAGAAGATTCCTTCCCTTCTCTACTGTCTGCAAGGAGTATTGTATCATCTGCATATCTGAGATCATTCACTAACGTTTCGTTAATTGATATGCCTTCATTGATGTCTTCTAGTTTCTCTTTAAACATCTCTTTCTTGCATTAAGCAATCAAATGACCCTTGTTGTCACATCGGAAGCAGCACCCTCTTTTGTTTTGGCCCTTGCAGTTTGAGTGTCCAAAGGCAAGGCATCTTCTGCATCTGGTTATTACTGCCCTTGCTTCCACCACTCCACAAGATGTAGAGTCCATTCGTATCGTTTTCATATTAAGGAATTTTTCAACAGCGCCTTCGTCAACAACTATTACGGTGCTCTCCATACCTTTCGTGTCACGTCGTCTCGTCCTTCTGTCCAGACTTAGACTACTTCAGAGACCTGCTCTTTACCTGCAGCTTTCTCTACTACTTTCTTGTATCTTGTATCATTTCTGCCGTAGTGTCAGATGGGATTTCCTGCACTAAGATTCTATTTTTGAGAGGTCCCCCCTTTTATCATCATTCTGGACACGCGCTCTTTTCCCGAAAGTATTTTTTACATGTTTGTCCATTTTTCTTACTCCTCCTAGTTCCAGCAATATCGCTTGGTCCCTTACATCCCTACATCTTTCCTTTCTGCCAGATTTTCTTTAATTTCCTTCACTAGGTTTGCGAACGACTTTTCTTTAGTTTTATTTATTACGACCACGCCCTTTTGTTCTCTTGGTTCTATAGTGGTCCATCCTCTTCTTATTATTTTTCCTACAAGCGTGGTCACATCCTTTCCTCTTAAATCCTACTCTAGATTCCTCTTCTTCTTAAGGTGTCGTATCCTTTCGAAGGTTGGCTATTATCACGATTACCAGAACTCTATTTTTTCACTGATGCTCTAAAAAGCTGGTTAGAGAAACAACTAAACCACTTTATAAGATTGCCATATCTATTTCTCTTTTTATTTCTTTTAAAAGGCTTCGTAAGACTTCTTCATTTGTAACTCTCTCTACATAAGATATTCTTAGGATTGGTCTGTAAAGCCACATCTCGAAACCTTCAACTTTTCTCATCATAGCATTAGTAGCTCTAGTACTAGTAGAGGGGTTGCCTTTATACCGTATAGTAGGATACTAAATATATAACATCTAGGTATACGTTACATTGCTACGTGTAATTTCAATTGTGGTGGTTAGTTTCTTTGCAAAATCATTCTCATTTATTAAAGTTCCAAGATATTTTTATTTGTATATACGTCCGATATTTTGGTAATCAATAAGTTCAACATTATTATTTGGTTTCTTAGTAAATATTAACAATTTGGTTTTATAAATGGTTCTACAGTACACTAGCCCAACATTTTCTTCCAAAAGAAAAACATATGGTAGTTTTCTACTCCATTACAAATTTCAACGTGCCTACAATTGACCCAGGTCACGGGATCGTAACTTACATTACGACGACGGTCAGCAGTAGTACTTATATACACTGGTATTTAGGCGCCACGCCCTTCCGGTAGGGATCTATGGAGGAGTATTACCGAGCCGCAAGCCCTTATCTCTTGCCGTACTGCTCCGCCATATGCCGATCAGACACCAGCATATTTTAGTCTAAGCCGCAGATTCATCTGGAATTTTAAATTGCTGCGTTAGCCTTTTAATTTTTCTGTACACCGAGCTGGGGCTCGATCCCACATCCACTGAACCATTCGACAGTGAAGCGAATGAGAATCGGCCGCCTAGCCCGTTTGGCTATCTGACCAACTTACTGGATTAAAATGTGAACACTTTATACTTACCTTCTTGGCTTCAAGGCCGAATATAATAAATATGTTATTATTTACAATATCATTTGGACTTAAGATTTATTAAGATTTATTAAGATTTATTAAGATTTATTAAGATTTATTAAGATTTATTAAGATTTATTAAGATTTATTAAGATTTATTAAGATTTATTAAGATTTATTAAGATTTATTAAGATTTATTAAGATTGATTAAGATTTATTAAGATTTATTAAGATTTATTAAGATTTATTAAGATTTATTAGGATTTATTAAGATTTATTAAGATTTATTAAGATTTATTAAGATTTATTAAGATTTATTAAGATTTGTTAAGATTTTTTAAGATTTATTAAGATTTATTATGATTTATTAAGATTTGTTAAGATTTATTAAGATTTATTAAGATTTATTAAGATTTGTTACGATTTATTATGATTTATTAAGATTTTACTTCATTAACAAATGTGTTCTCAATCGCCATATTTAGAGCTTTTACTAATTCTAACAGATCATCTTTAGCATCATTTCTAGTTCGAAAGCCTAGTGAGCCATCATCATCATTATTTTCTTCACAACCTAGATTTGTTTATCTTAACATGTTTTTATTCATTTCTATTCCTAGAATTAATCATCCCTATTTATTCCTATTTATAGCTTTCGTTCTCCAGATTCTAGTCTCAAGTTCTCTTAAATCCTTCTGTACTTGATTCATGTATCGTATTCTTTGCCGCTCTTTGCTTTCAAAGGGTCTCCGTAGGTTAAGATTTCCAAAGTGTATCGTCTACGCGCTATCTCAGAGTGACCGTGTATATATTGAAGAACTTTTCTTTTAAATATTACCAGTTGCGATTCGTCCGATTTTGTTAATCTGGTTTCTGGTCCATAGATGAGCACTGGTTTGATCGTGTAGATACGACGTTTAGTATCTGCTATCAGAAATTTTAAAAGTATATTGCACGCTGGACTGGCTAGATAGATTTTGCGCTAATTTCTCATGTATTACCTTATATCCTCTCTTTGATACCTATATTTTTGATGAAATATTTTGTACTATGTCTCATAATTAATGTGTGATCATGGGAATGCTCTATTGGACTGACTTAAGGGGCATAAACAGATTCACCATTCAAGAGTTTTTTGTAAAGCACAAATTTAGGTGACATATCTCGTTTTTACAACTTTTACTGCGTTTTCTTTCATTGCTCTATCACCAATTATACCAACTTCGTTCCTAGTGTTATGTTTCCCTACATAACACAATTTACATTTATTAATCATCCAGTTCTTTGGTCCTTTATCCGTTCTACTTTGTTTCTTGAATACAAACATACCTTCTTCTTTTAAGTGCATCTATCAACTTCATATTCTAATTTTTAAAGCTTTCAAGATGTCAGTAATCTGTCATATTTTTTTTTACCTGTAATAGTCCCCCTGAAATAGTACCCATTTGTAATATTATGCGAGGTCTTTTTATTATTATGTCCAAAAAATTATCAGATGTTTGATACCCGAATGCCATTTTTGTAGCCTTCGTGTGTCTAACACCATTTGGACAACCTCTTACTAATTAAATTAAAATGCAGTATTTCCCCGCACCCCTTAAATTTTCTGTTAACCAGTGTATTGTTATTCGTATCTCGCTATTACAGGCCATGTACTTTATTATATGGGATACAGATATGAAAAGAACATGAGAGAACTACATATAATAATTTGTTCACAACAAATCCATTAAAAAAATGTTTATAGGTACGTTTAGTACTTTGCAGAATAATATTGGTGTGATCCTTAATAACAATTTTTTATTTATTAGGATTATTCATGAAATCTTGAATTCATGAAGTCGAACGCATTTTTTGTAACATTACTTTATATTTCTATTATAGTTTTCATGTATATATGCCGTTGAGGACCGTCCGGAGGGCACACAAGAATGTCTAGCAAAGTCAGGGGCCCTCGAAGCCGATGTTTTTGCAAGACCTCGTAAGTTCTCTAAAGAAATTAACTGCTTCTGGAAATGTATACTAGAAAAAAGTACTGTGTTGGATGCAGCTGGTGTTTTAAACGTAGACTTGTTTGAAAAAGGTTTCCCGAAAGCTGCTGCCAGGTTGCAACCTCAGCAGATTACTGACTTAAAGAAATGTTTAGGAACTGTAGGAAAAATTGCAATTTGTGACGATATGAGCAAAATTAGGGATTGTTTTGTTAAGGTTCTTAAATCTTAAGTAACTTTAATAGTTTTTTTTTGTTATTAAGAGGTTTGATTAAAAGTTTTAGTGTTGGCATGTTGAGTTTTAATTTTGTCCTATCAGTTTCTTCTTGCCTGCAATTTGCATGTGTATGCCCTGCAATGTGTCCATTGTATATACTGTTGTATTTGTCGCTAACACAAGAAATACTAGTTATGTTTTCAACAGCAACTAGTTTTTATTTTGGTTAATGAAACGCCATCTCGATTCTCTATTTTTCTCTGGTTTTCCAAATGTAATTGCTCCAGCATAAATTTAATATAAGGTGTTAAAAATTGGTTGTTATGACATTAAATATAGAAGATCTACCTGATATTTTCACTAAGATTTTTAAGTGAGTTACCGTGATGTTAAACATGTTTGGTGCTTTGTTTCAGAAGTGTCGAAATTTAGCCTTAAAAAATATTTCAAAATGTTTCAAAAAAAATATAACAATTAAAATCAATGAGAGTGATTTGATGACTGACTCAGATCTGAGCCGATCTGAGTTCACACAGATCGGCTCAGAAAAATGCCTTTTTGGACACTTAAAATATTGAACTACTGTTATATCCATTAATTTAAAATAAATTGTAATTTTTTGTATTTAAAAGGTATACTGTAGTGTTACTTTTTTAGAAAATTTAAAAACGTGCATCCTTATCGAGGTATATTAAAATATTAAAGAAAAATAAATTCATTCTTGACCAAAAATATTTTGACCAAAAAAGTTAAATATTGAATTTTGCAAATATGTGAGAGATAAACTAGTCCATTTCACTTTACTTTTATATATTCTCTATATCATATCCCTTTTTTCTTACATGGTTTTTATTGATTTTGTATTTTAACGTACGGAAGGTGGTCTGATCGCCGGTTTTATATACCCATACAATCTGTCAATTGATAGCGACACAAACCGTTATTTTTTTAGCTCCATCTATTAGCATTTTACCTTATCTGTTGACACTACAACTCAAACTTCCCCACAGAATTGAAGTTCAGAAATTTTAATCTTAAAAGTGACTTCTTCTTCTTCTTCCTATGCCGTTCCCATTAACGAAGGTTGGCGACCACATTTTTAAAAGCTTCTCTGTATTTTGCAACGTGGAATAATTCGTCTACAGTCATGTTTATCCAGTCTCGAATATTTCGCAGCCATGACTTCCTCTTTCTACCTATTCCCTTTTTGCCATCGACTCTACCCTGCATGATGACCTGCAGAAGACTATATTTATTATTTCTTAGTATGTGTCCAAGGTATGCAGTCTTGCGTACTTTTATCGTTCTCAACAATTTTTCGTCTCGACCCATCCTTCTCAGTACTTCCTCATTGGTGACCCTGGCAGTCCATGGAATTCTCAACATTCTCCGGTATATCCAAAGTTCAAAGGCTTCAATCTTTTTAACTATTTGCGCTTTTAGTGTCCATGTTTCTACCCCGTACAATACTAAAAGTGACTACAAATTTCAAATGTCTAAAATGTTTCAAAGGTAAAAATTTCTTTAGACATAGGTTGCCTATATTATAAATACTTGTGGTATAAATAATTTTTTATTTTTATAGACACATTTCATGAACGTTACGCTTAAGCTCACAATTCCCTGATTATACAATCTTTTTTCTAGATTAGTGGTCTAAAAGCCGACGACAAACCTGAACATACAGCAGAGTGTATTGCCAAGTCAGGAGCAAATGAAGCTGATGTCTTTGCTAGACCTCGCAAGGAATCTCCCGAGATTAGATGCTTCTGGAAATGTATTATGGAAAAAGATGGAATGTTGGACGCAAGTGGAGTCTTAAATCCAGATATGTTCGAGACATCTTTTCCAAAGGCTGCTGCGAAATTGGACGCTCAAAGCATTACAGATCTGAAGAAATGTTTGGGAGCTGTTGGAAAAATTACCACATGTGAAGATACGACCAAGATTAGGGATTGTATTGTCAAGGCATTTAAGCAATAATAAATTCTATTCCTGACACATAAAAATAAAATAATTAATACTTTAACTTTATTGTTGTTTTAATTCTGTTGCATATAACAGAAGATAAAACCTCGTATTTACAATCATTTGATTGCATTTGAAAATAGTGGATATTGGCCTAGTCACCAAATAAGGGGAATATTATAAATGAGGCAATAATTCAAAATTTAATTTATAAGTTTTGACCTAGTAGGCATGTAATTAATCTGGTGGAAAACAACTTTCTTCTTCATCAAACAACTAGGAAAAAAATACACAGTAATTGTTTTTTTCGTTAAGAAAAATTAACGATAATCTGGAAAAAGAGTTGAAAGATGGTTTCATGCTGATAAAATCATTTTAGTCTTGTTTGGATATATTGTTCTGAAGCTGTTTTCTTGTGGCATTTTAAAGATATTAATATTTAAATGGGAATAAGCCACAATTAAAGGTTAAAGTACGTTTATTGAGGTTTCAATTTCCACTTCGGAAATCGTTTTCCGAAGTGGAAATTGAAACGTCAATAAACGTACTTTAACCTTTAGTAGTTGTGGCTTATTCTCATTTAAATAATAATTTCTTTGGTTATGTTTAAAGACAAAAATGTGTTCATTATTTTGAGTATAGAATAAATCGTCGACTTTACGACGGAAGAAGAAAGAATGGATGTCTGATGAGATAATGGATATAATGGATGAAAGACGTAAATTCAAGAATAGAAATGAAGAAAAATACCAGCAGATCCACAAAATCATAAGAACGAAAATTCGAGAAGCCAAAGAAAAATGGTTTTCCAACGAATGCAGGGAAATAGAACAATACGAACGAAAATACGACAGTTACAATATGCACAAAAAAATCAAATCAATGACAAACAAGAGGAAATTCAATAAGTCACCCAACAGCATAAAAGATGGCGATGGAAATCTTATCTCGGAGCCATCAACGATCTTAGAAACATGGAAATCATACATATAAAAATTATTTGCATCTGACAGGACTGATGATCACCTATATGGAGAAGGAGAAACAGGACCTTCAATCCTTAAATCGGAGATAGAAGATGCCATTGCAGCACTAAAAAACAATAAGTCAGCAGGTCCGGACAATGTACCCTGCGAAATATTAAAGATCCTATGTAAATCAGACAAACAGTTCCTTGATAATCTAGTTGAACTTTTTAACAACATATATAATAGCGGTAAAATCCCGGAGAACTGGCTGCAGTCAACATTTATTACAATCCCGAAGAAACCAAATGCCCAGATCTGTGATGACTACCGGCTTATAAGCTTCATTAATCATGTCACTAAAGATCATTCATAGAAGAATATGATAAATGTGAGTCAAATATTGATAGATCGCAGTTTGGCTTTCGGAAAGCACTTGAAACTAGAGAAGCAATTTTCGCTCTCCAGGTGCTTATACAGCGGTGTAGAGACGTTGATAAGGAAGTGTATTTGTGCTTTGTGGATTTTAGAAAAGCATTTGACAATATCAATCATGAACAATTGATAGATATTCTGCGAAAGACAGGTATTGACGACAAGGACATTCGAATTGTGGCAAACCTATACTGGGGTCAAACAGCAAGAGCAAAAATTGGCAACGAACTCACTAAAAGTGTGCAGATCAAAAGAGGTGTCCGTCAGGGTTGTATATTATCCCCACTACTATTCAATATTTATTCCGAATAAATATTTAATAAATGTATGGAAAATGCAAATGAGGGCATAAAAATAAATGGCGAGTTAACGAACAATATAAGATATGCCGACGACACGGTGATCCTTGCCAGTACCATAGACGAATTACAGCAGGTAATGGAAAGAGTTTATTCAGTTAGTGAGGAATACGGCCTGAGCCTCAACTTCAAGAAGACAAAGTAGATGCTGATAAGCAGGAAGCAACAGCCTGCTCGACAGTTACGGATAAGTAACATACTAATTGACCATGTAGAATCTTATGTGTACCTTGGCACCAACGTAAATGCAAAATGGGAACAGGCCACAGAAATTAAGGCGAAAATAGAACGAGCTAGCGCAGCATTTAGCAATATGAAAAAGCTCCTCATAAGCAGAAATTTGTCTCTTCCCCTAAAACTATGTCTAGTTAAATGCTACATTTTTCCGATCTTACTGTATGGTGTGGAGGCCTGGACGCTGACGGAGAAGCTCACGAGAAAACTAGAAGCATTTGAAATGTGGGTGTACCGACGCATTCTTCGTATATCCTGGACCGAACATGTCACCAAAACAGAGGTAATCCAAAGTATCGGAAAGGAGAAAGAAATCGTGAATACAATTAAACAAAGAAAGCTTGAATATCTAGGCCACATATTGAGACACGATAAGTACCGTCTACTGCAATTGATTGTCCTGGGAAAAATAGACAGTAAGCGAGGGCCAGGCAGGAGAAGACACTCGTGGCTCCAAAATCTGAGGAAGTGGTTCGGGCTCAGATCGGTCGAACTATTCAGAAGCGCCGCAAATAAGATCAGAATTGCCATGTTAATAGCCAACGTTCGCAACGGATAGGGCACTTGAAGAAGAAGATAGAATAAATTGTATTATTTTATTATTGTTAAAAAGAATAAAAAAATCTTTTGACGGAGCTAAAGACAAGATACTTCAACTTTTAAATTCAAATGTGCGATTTTTAAATATAAATTTTAATTAACAAGGTGATTCACGTAAGAATAGCATAGTCCATCATCTTTATTTTTAATGTAATCTCCTGTATATTTTTATATTTTTAAAAGCTCCTTAACAACCTGATCCTAACAAATATATTATGATTATGTAGGGTCTGGTATGCATAATACAAGGTGAAATTTAGAAACTATCTATAATTTTCGTCAAGAAATTAATTAACAGATATTTAGATTAAATGTTAAAAAAAGAATTATTAAAATCATTATAGGATAAAGTCCGAAGCACCTGCTCTAATGAAAATGCTTTTTAATAAGAAAAACCTGCTAATAAACGTTTAAAAAAAATGAATGCTAATTGTCATTTACATACAAAGAAAAAAGAAAACAATAAAACACACAAGAAGTAATCTAGCAACTCTAACAAGGAGGGATTCAAAACTGACAATTCTATATATAAAGGGCTTATCAGACAAATTTAAAAGTATAGTAAATAGGTATAATATCACAACATTCCAAACAACCAAGATACTGAGATTTATCATGTCCAAAACCAAACCCATCAACACACAAGAAAGATCAAAGAACTGCATCTATAAAATACCCTGTAAATACAACAATTTCTATATAGGTGAAACAACAAGACTACTTAGTGTCAGGATAAACGAGCATATGTAAACATGTCTGAGACAACGAGCACAGAGTACAATGGAAAGATACATCAATAATTATGAAAGAAACAGACTTGAGAAAGAGAAAAATCAAAGAATCAGCTCTCACCGTACTTAATAACGAAAAATGTGTAGCAAACCCATGACCAGAATTCAGCAGGTTTAGGTTGCTAACACTAAAAGTCAATAACAAGAATATACAAAGAATAGCGGAACAATACGAAGTCGGAGATATGCCATCTACAATTTATACACAATACAAATGCAACACACAATTCACAAACATAATCCACGCAAACATATTTCATACAAATATACAAGAAAACACACAAAACAGTTACAATTCGATATTTCGGGACTAAAAACACCACCCATAGATTCCTTTTAACGATAACCAGGTGAGTCAACCATCAGTGTTGAAAAACATAACCTTCTGGCAACAGCTTGTTGGTTGTATATTTTCGTAGTTTTTTGGAATAATCTTATTTTAAAGAAGATTTCCGAAGTGGAAGTTGAAACATCAAATACTTGTTAGTTCAAAATGTGATTTTCATTGAAACCAATAATTATTGTGGCTTAATCTCAAATAAACATAATATTTAAATAAAGTAGATAATTGCAAATTATTCTTACGTATTGCACGATTAACGTCTCAAGGAATATATCCATTCGTATATCGGTGTTAAATACATGTTTATGTTTGGATGAATGGGTATGTATGGATATGTTTCTTATCTCAAAATCCAAGTTATTGGTACTTAACCAACGTATTAATTTAAAACGTATTTTTTCGAAATAACTAAAATAGACAGAATTTAAAAATTTAAAAGCAAGTGTACCTATAGATAATTCCAAGGGTATTGAAATGGCACTTGCCTTTCACGGAGTTGAGCCATTGGGTTCTCACAGATGCTACTTACACGAAAATTGATGCTTTCGAAATGTTGCCTTATCGTCGAATCCTGAAGATATCTTATACCGACCACTTTACTAACGAGGACGTTTTATTAAGAACGCAAAAAGAACAAGAGTTGTTAACCATAATAGCCAAAATCGAATACCTCGGAATCATGAGGAACAGGCTGAAAAATATATATACGTGGTTTAGGTTCAACACAACAACCACAAATATTCTCATAGCAGCAATGTGCAAGTCAGATAGACACTACAAGAAGAAGGAGAAAGGTAAACTTTAACTAAAATATTTAATGCATTTATTTGTCAGAATGTACTATTCAACATAAAATTAAAGTTATTACCAAAAATTATGTTCGAATATAATACACAATAATTTTGTCCATGATATATGTAACAACATGATAATTAAAAGCTCCAATATGCTTTAGTCAAGTAAACTTAAAAATTTACCTATCATTTTCTTTATATAAAAAACCTAATAAAATCTAAAAATCAATAACCAAATATAATTTGTTAAATTCTTTAAATATTCAAAAAAAACTAACGATAGTAAAGTATGAGTAAAAATTTAGTATTGGGCCTATCTAATTTCTTAACCCTTTCATGCCGACTGATTATCGTATTACACCACCTAAAATATACTAAATACCCATGATAATTACCTATACAGCTACTAAATTTATAGTTACTATTTTCCTCCCGATTTTCGTTTTTGACATACGTTTAATGTGTTGCATAACTTACATGTTGATATACACACAACCAAACTTATAGTGAATCATCATGTATTTCAAACTAACATTTTCATTTCTTTTGAAAAAACTTGTTGCTGCTAAGGGTAAAGGTTCTTATTGAAAATAAACAAACCGATAAAAAAATCAGATAGGACAGCTCGGTACGTTATAGTGATTATTTGCTTCAGTTGTAAATTTAACGAAAATAAATAAACTAACTTTTTCGTTTAAAAACGAAATATGCCTTATGTGAGATTAACGGATATGCAATGATAAAAGACATTAGGTCTTGTGAAGTAAGGAATGTAACAGAGGGACATAGCTGTAGTGGTAGGCGTAGCACAGTTCATTGTTTCAAAAACCTATGCTACAGGTATCAGGAATTAGAACGTTTAAGAATATACAAAGACAAATTCTCCAAAAAGAAACAACGGCTCGCCAAGTGTTTCACTCTTCAACTAGCTAAAAGAGAACAAGCAAATTCTTACACGAAGATCCAAAGGCAACTTTAGAAAATAACAAGTCTAAGTGTTTCAGTTTAAACGATAAGAAAAAGACTGCGTGCTTAAGAACTATAGAGCCGTGGACAGTTATGGGTTAACGAGTTAGCCAGGCAGTACAAGATCGATCGCCCAAATTGGTGTTTTCAACACCAAAACTGGAACATTGAAAATTGGCAAAACTTGCTATTTTCAGACGAAACCAGGATTTGTATAAAATCAGATAACCAATGAATTCGTGTACTTAGTGAGCGAGGAAGATAAGTAAAAAACAAAAATTGCCAAATCTGTTCGTAGATATACAGGAAGAAGTTTTTTAAGTTTTTTTAGAGACATTATCATCGTTGAAAAATGTCGTTTATTTTTTCATCATCATCTTTGGCTCGACAATCCTCTGTGGATCTTGGCCTGCTCTAAGATTAGTCGCCATTCTGTTCGTTTTTTGGCACGTATTGCCATCTTCTAAACTTTTATGGTATCCCTAAGTCGATCTTAACTCTGCGGCCTCTTTTTCTTCTTTCTATAGGTGTTCCTGTAGTTAGCTTTTTAGCAATCATGTTGTTAGGCATTTGTATTATGTGTCGGACCCATCTAAGTCGCTGTGTTTTAATGAAGGTTACAACAGGTTCATTAAAAAGTTGGTATAAGACGAAATTAAATCTTTTGCGCCACTGCCTTATTCATTTATAGCTCTAAATATTTTGCGGAGTATCTGACACTCGAATATTCCCAGAAGTCTTTCATCCTCCTGCGTTAGAGTCCATATTTCCTCCTCGTAGTTGAGGACCGGCCTTAGCAGTGTGTTTTATATAATAATCTTAGTTTGTCTTTAGATATTTTTTGAGTGGAATTGTTTTTGGAATCCACAGTACGCTTTGTTTGTAAGGTTTATTCGTCTTTTAATTTCTTTGCATATTTTATTGGTAGTAGTCACTAGCGAGCCAAGATATGTGAAGCTGTCAACCCTGTCAAAGATATGACTTATGTCAATGTCATTAGCGTATGCTAAGATTTGTATCGATCTATTGTAAATAGTACCACCGTCTCTAATTCGTGAGTCTCGTACTGCCTTTTTCAAGGTAATGTTATATAGGAGGCAAGCCAGGGCAACCCCTTGTCAGCGTCCATCCAATTTTCCCCCTGTATGCTAACACTGGCTTTTAAGTTATACATTATCATTCTCGTTAATCGGATAAGTTTTTCTGGTATGCCAAACTGATGCATTTATTGGTATAGTACTGCTCTCTTGACACTGTCGTATGCGGCCTTAAAGTCGACAAATAGGTAATGGGTTTCAATGTTAAATTCTAATGTTTTCTCGAGGATCTGTCTTATTGGTGATTTTTCCGGAGTAATTCCGGTAATTCCTGGTATTTTCAACTATGCCAACTATGTAAACTTGTAGCCTTTCGTAGAGAATATTTGCTAACATTTTGTAAGCAGTTGTTAGCAAGGTTATACCTTTGTAGTTGTCACACTAAAGCTGATCGCCATTTTTATGTAACGGGCATATCACGCCTTGAGACCATTCACAGGACATGCTCTCATTTTGCCAGATAAGAAGTAAAAGTTTATGCAGTGCTTGTAGCAGGACGTCACCACCATTCTTGTAGAGCTCACCACAAATTTGATTAGTTCCTGAGGCTTTATTATTTTTAAACTTTTTAATGGCTGGGACAACCTCTTCAATGATAGGTGGTTTTTTGTTTGGGTTGAATAGATTCCAATCATTTCGATCTGCTTGGGCTCGCCAAGTTTTTCACTCTTTAACTAGCTAGAAGAGAACAAACAATTTCTTACCCGCTTCTCCAAAGGTAACTTTTAAAACCAACCAAGTGTGTTTCAGTTTAAGCGACAAGAAAAAGACTTTGTGCTTAAAAACTATAGAGCAGTGGGACAGTGATTGGTATCCGAGTTACTCAGACAGCACAAGATCGATCTCTTAAATTGCCGTTTTCAACACCAAAACTGGAACATTGTAAGTTGGCAAACTTTGCTATTTTCAGACGAAACCAGGATTTGAATGAAATTAGATGACCAATGAATTCGTGTACTTAGAGAGCGAGGAAGACAATTAAAAACGGAAATTGTCAGATCTGTTTACAGATATAAAGAGGAATGTCATGGTTTGGAGAGAAATTATGATAGGTGAAAAATGTCGTATAATTTCTTTCCAACTAAATTTATTAGCTTGAAGGTATATTGATTTGGTTCTAGAACCTGTAGTTAATCCTTGAAAAGGCACCAATTGACACACCAACTAGTATGGCATCAACCCGAAGATTAGAGAGTAAAACATGAAAACGTTTGGGAAATAGGACTCTATGGATTGGCAATACACTGGACTTGGCTAGTGAAGTAAATAGAATAGGTTAATTAATAAAATAGAAACGGTAGTTCTATGAAAAAAAAAGTATAAATGCAAAAACACATACACGGAGTATGCGATGGTTAAATATTGCTACGTCACACCATTTAATCAATTACTTTCTGAGTTTTAGGCCATTTAAAAGAGGTCAGCAATTTTTTCCACGGATATTCCAGTTATAGTAATTGCGATTCCTGGGCACTGAGACCGTGTACCGTTAGGCACAGACTTGGTGACCAGACCCTCCAGGTGGTCGGCTAGCGAGGTAAGCAAACACCGTTTTCCAAATCGGCAATGGATCGTCCAGCACACACAATACGCTAGGGAGGAAAACCAGTGACCATGGTGAAAAAACAAGGTTATTGACACGCTTTTTGACACATTTTGAGAAGAAGCAATTCTAGACAATTCACAAAAATAAACGTAAACAAGGCAGAAAAGTGCATAACTCCACCCCTATGAAAGCGGTATCACCGCAAAAAATCTTTATTTCCGAGGGTATTGAATGAAAACAAGTTAAGTTTCCCTAATGTTATGTCTAAGATTGGGAAGGGGTTTGAAGGTAGCTTGGGGATCAGAGAGGTTCGTCTTCACGAGGCGTGACCTCTTCGATTTTCTGACATGACAACCACTTATTCTGGGAATCTCATGTCCCTGGAGCTTAGATTCACTTTGGTGTGTGTGTCTGTGTGTGTGTGGGTGTGTGAATGTGTATGTGCGTATTGTGTTAGTGTGTGCTAGCTAATTTTTTGACAGTGGTGTTCTCGCATCCACAAATATACGGAGAATGTGGTGATATCACTTAGGAATTAACTTTCAAAAATACGTCACTTAGGTGATGTTCTTAACTAAAATTTAACAAAAAATCATACCAGAATATCAGATTATTATTTTTTACTACAAACAAAGCTAAAAAGTCATCAGAAGAATAATGACATACGTGGCAGAAACTTACATTCTGCCATGTAGAGGACAACAGAACAACAGTCTGAACGACCTGACACAGAGAGGACAAAAAGGTGGTTAGAAACAACAGAGGTAAAACCACTTAGAAACATTGATGGTAAAATATTATGGGACAAAGCTAGAAGTACAAGTATACTACATAGGTGCAAGGTGGAGAACATCAAGGACTGAGACAATCAGTAGGAAGACCACGAAAACGATGAAACGACAACTTACTTGAGGCACACTGAAAAACAGACAGAGTCATGTCTACATAAAAAGAAGAAGAAGCAGAAAAAGATATAAAGCTATTACGTTTAAAAACATAATGTAATTTGTCTTCCGAAAACTTCTGACGTATCTAGTGACCAGTAAATTCCTGTTGTTTTTGTAGAAAGAGTTTTTAGAGCCGTATATTTCTCATTATTTTTAAATAACTACTAGACAAGGCAAAAAACTCGGGTTCATTCAGAAAAATATTTCCAGGAGATTTTTTTGCATAATCACTTTTATGAGATACCCTATAATAAGGCTCAAGAGGTCGCCGAGGCTAAAAGTTGTTCAAATTTTTTTAAACAAATTGTAACAATCATTTTTTTTTGGGATTTTACAATTTTTTTTTTAATTTTTTAGATTATTCTGAACAAAATAGGTCTCTTATAATTTTTCTGTAAACTTGATCTTAAAACTTCTCAGTTTTAAATTATCTCAAAACTCAAAACGATCAAGTTTACAGAAAAACTACAAAAGACTTATTTTATTCAGAGTGATCTAATACATTTAAAAAAAATTTGTCCAGTCCGAAAAATTTATTGTTACAATTTGTTTAAAAAAAATTGTTTAAAAGAAATTGAGCATTCGCCTGGGCTACCTCTTGAATCTTATTTAACCCTGTAGTAGACGCGCCTAATTTGATAACTTTAGTAGACGCGCCCGGACTGAGAGTCCGATAACAAAAAACTACTCCCGCTAGTTGTAAAACCATTTTATATTACTAAACTTATAAAAAAAAACTTAAACTTATACATGTGACTTACAAAAATAATACAAAAATTAATGAAAACACGTATAGGTAAAAACATTTCATATAACCTACTTTTCTTGGGAACAATTATTACAAATAATACTGGCATATTCTACGCAGATACTTTTTGCAGAAAATACAAAAATATTTTGTTGGTCGATTTTTCTTAGAATCACAAATACTGCAACGTCCCCTTTTGTCAGCTATAGGTTGTACCGGAACAGCTTCTTCTTCTCTACCGCAAAGTTCTTGTAGTCTCACTTTTAGAGTTTTCGAAAGATTTGGCAAAGTCGCACGTACTTTCTGTTGGTCATATACTAATGACTGGAAAAGTTGTAAAACTCTGAGATAGCGCGT
>NW_027313573.1:0-20899 GCF_040954645.1 Diabrotica undecimpunctata | reverse complement strand
ACGCGCTATCTCAGAGTTGTTTTCTTCATTAGCTAATTTGAACTTCTTTACTTTCCGCTGTAGAGCCGATTTGCTTACACCATGCTTTTTGGATGCACTCATCAATGACATTTGATTTTCTACAACATCTTCTGTAGCATAATGCATATACCTTGCATATACTTCATGATCCTCTATGCGTTTTTCGAAAACTGCTGCCAGTTGGGATCTTTGATGTCTCGAATATTCAGTTCTGCAAAAAATCAAAATGTTTACCATGTTTTAGTATATTTCATGGCGCATCAAAATACAAATGACAAAAAATTTTATCAAAGTGGTCTTTGCATTCAATGGGACTTGACATCAACACAGATAAGACCAAATTTATGATAGTATCAAGGAGTCCAATAAATAATAATAATATCTGGGAGCTTACATCAACACAGAATTAAATTCAGACCAAGAGATTAGAGTACGAATAAAAATGGCAAGGGTATCGTTCTTAAAATTCAAGCAATTGTTCTGCGACAAAAATCTGAATACTGCGCTGAGACTGAGGTTTGTTGAATGTTACGTCTGGTCCCAACTATCGTATGGGGTAGAAACATGGACGTTAAAAGCGCAAATAGTTAAGAAGCTTGAAACCTTTGAACTTTGAATATACCGGAGAATGTTGAGATTTCCATGGACTGCCAGGGTCACCAATGAGGAAGTGCTGAGAAGATGGGTCGAGACAAAAAATTGTTGAGAACAATAAAAGTACGCAGACTGCATACCTTAAACACATACTGAGGAATGATAAATATAGTCTTCTGCAGGTCATCATGCAGGGTAGAGTCGATGGCAAAAAGGGAATAGGTAGAAAGAGGAAGTCATGGCTGCGAAATATTCGAGACTGGACAAACATGACTGTAAACGAATTATTCCACATTGCAAAAGACAGAGAAACTTTTAGAAATGTGGTGGCCAACCTCCGTTAATGGGGACGGCATAGGAAGAAGAAGAAGAAGGTCTAGCTAGGTTTAAACAGAATAAGACGATATGGAGGTGATGTATGTTCAGCTGATCACTCACCTGAATTTCTAAAATATTGAATTGCACAGTACTAATAAAAAACTAAGACGTGATTCGGAAGCGGCATATTTATGATAGCACACACACTGAAATAAAGCTCTGCTGCGACGATAAAGTAGCCAGGAGAGTGAAATTCCCACTATGTACCGCGTCCTACTATGGAAAGTTTATTCTACTTCTTGTCTAGATATATATCGGTGATAATAGTTTATAGTGTATTTTTATGTATGAGAGAGTAATAAAACAATAAATTATGTATGCAAATCCCTAAACTGTTGATACGGGTGACTCAATGAAAAACAGATATTTGTCAACAAGTTTACAGAAGTATATAGGAAAACAATTTTAAATTGAGTATGACCACCAGGTATAAAGGTTGGAGCAGAATAGAATACAATAGTTGTGAGGCTTACTAATCCCTAAATAAGGTTGCCAGTGTCGGAGTGATGGAGGTTAACAGGTACTAATGAATTTGCAAGAAATGTAAGATGTTTATTTTATTGGTTATATATAACCAATAAAAGTTTAATAAGTACCTACCTATTTGCAAAATAAAGTTTAATTCTTTAGATAAAATAAAACGTTTTATTTTCGCGGAATGAGTGCATTCCACGAAGTAAGGGTTTCAACAATCAAACATTTAATTCTTTAATTCCAGAAATCTACGACAGTAATTGACTAGATAATTACCTTCTAAACTTATTCCACAGAAAATGTGATAGTGGGTTTTTCCATTTTGTATATAGGAAGGTCCAAGTGGCGTATTCAAAATTCTTAACAGTTCACTAAAAGTAGGTACTTCAGTTGCAAGGTGCAGTTTATTGTGTATACTAGTGTTATGGAAAATTTGTAAGTGCCGTGTAAACGCCGAAAAATTGGTCCTCTAACAGTTAATGAAAAAACATTAATATTTAATTGTTTTAAATCATTTACAGACAAACGTTTATGTGAAAGTGTTGATGAGACCGTTGAGTTAGTTAGCAGTACACTTGGTGTTGGAAAATCTACGATTTACAGAGTTATTAAAGAAGAGAAATGTGGTAGTTTTCAAATGCCACGTAATGCTCCAGGGAAACCAAAATTTCAAATAGAATATCATTTAAAGAAGGACTTCGACGGAAAGTGCATGAATTCTTCTTTAGACAAGAATTTCCAACATTGGATAAAGTTCTTGTCTCAGTTCGAGATGATAAGGATTACCCAGAAATGAGTCGAAGTACGTATGGAAACTTTTAAAAGAAATAGGCTTCCGCTGGAAAAAGAATCCCAGAAAGTCTATTTTATTAGAAAGAAGCGATATTGTCATATGGAGAAGACATTTTCTAAGAACCATAAAGGAAATGAGAAACCAAAAAAGAAAAATATTTTATCTTGATGAAACATGGATCAACGAGGGTCATACACCAAATAAATTTTGGCAGGATGAAACTGTTACAAGTCAAAGGCACGCTTTTGTAAATAACTTATCTACTGGTTTAAACCCACCATCAGGAAAGGGACGCAGGCTGATAATAGTACACATTGGCAGTTCAGACGGTTTTGTTGAAGGTGGTTTATTAACTTTTGAATCAACTCGTACCGGTGACTACCATGAAGACATGAACGCTGATGTCTTTCAAGAATGGTTCGAACAAATGATAGATCTTCTTCCTAAGAACTGTGTAATAGTAATGGATAATGCAAGTTATCACTCCAGACTTATAGAAGGACTGCCCACAACCAAGTGGTTAAAAAAAGACTTGCAGAATTGGCTGAGTTCAAAAAATATTACGTACCATCCCGGATCTATAAGAAAGGAACTTTATTCGTTGTGTGCCCTTCATAAAGAAAAATTTAAAAAATACGAAATTGATGAAATTGCCAAAAATCGTGGAATGACAGTACTTAGATCCCCACCATATCATTGTGAATTAAACCCGATTGAACTGGTATGGGCACAGATAAAGAGTGAAGTTTCAAGAAAAAATACCACTTTTAAAATTCATGATGTTAAACAGTTGTTTTTGGAGGTCGTAAATAATGTAAAACCTGAAAACTGGGAAAAGGCAGTAAATCACACTATTAAAGAAGAGGAAAAAATGTGGAAGCTGGACAATATTACTGATAAAATGATCGAGCCAGTTATTATAAATCTTGGTTCTGAAAGTTCATCTTCTGAATCTGATTTGGAATTGTAACAAGTAGCTGTAAGTTTATATTAATATTTTTATTCATCTATTTAACATACCTTAGACGGTTTAAAAACTCTTTTTCTCTTTTGTAATTTTTAAAAATTAAAAAAAATGTGAATTTTTTAAAACCCTTTTTAATGTAGGCCAGTCAGTTCTAATATAGTGTGTGATAAAAGAGGTCACTTTTGTTTACATACACATAACACTTTATAACACTGAAATAATTCATTTATTTTTTACAATTATTCAAAGTAATTTTTCAATTAATCTTGAGCACGCCCATGGAGTGGTCGGAGCTACCAGTTAAAATTATGCTAATTACTCTCTCGTTCATAAAAATAAACTATAAAATATTACGATGGAGAATAGTCGGGCCACAATAATTAATGTAATCTTTTGGCAGATGAAAATTGTCCACAAGGTAGATGCAAACTCGACCATTAGAGATTCGAGAGCGAGAGACGATTTTGGATTGTATTAGTGTTGTTAATGATAAAGAAAATATTCTTCTATGTTTATAGTATTATGTATTAATATTTTTTGGAAAAACTATAATTTTTTGTTGTTTAGAAACTGTAGAGTAAGAACGTTTGTTGATCGGTACCATTGTTGAACCACTGTAGTCAAAAATATCACCAGACGTCTTGTAGTATTAAATAACTTCTGTGTAAAATTTTTACCCAAATTGAATTTTAAATTTATAATGAGTAAATACACCATGCTTTTTGGATGCACTCATCAATGACATTTGATTTTCTACAACATCTTCTGTAGCATAATGCATATACCTTGCATATACTTCATGATCCTCTATGCGTTTTTCGAAAACTGCTGACAGTTGGGATCTTTGATGTCTCGAATATTCAGTTCTGCAAAAAATCAAAATGTTTACCATGTTTTAGTGTATTTCATGGCGCATCAAAATACAAATGACAAAATTTTTTATCAAAGTGGTCTTTGCATTCAAATGGGACTTGACATCAACACAGATAAGACCAAATTTATGATAGTATCAAGGAGTCCAATAAATTATAATAATATCTGGGAGCTTACATCAACACAGAATTAAATTCAGACCAAGAGATTAGAGTACGAATAAAAATGGCAAGGGTATCGTCTTAAAATTCAAGCAATTGTTCTGCGACAAAAATCTGAATACTGCGCTGAGACTGAGGTTTGTTGAATGTTACGTCTGGTCCCAACTCTCGTATGGGGTAGAAACATGGACGTTAAAAGCGCAAATAGTTAAGAAGCTTGAAACCTTTGAACTTTGAATATACCGGAGAATGTTGAGATTTCCATGGACTGCCAGGGTCACCAATGAGGAAGTGCTGAGAAGGATGGGTCGAGACAAAAAATTGTTGAGAACAACAAAAGTACGCAAGACTGCATACCTTAAACACATACTGAGGAATGATAAATATAGTCTTCTGCAGGTCATCATGCAGGGTAGAGTCGATGGCAAAAAGGGAATAGGTAGAAAGAGGAAGTCATGGCTGCGAAATATTCGAGACTGGACAAACATGACTGTAAACGAATTATTCCACATTGCAAAAGACAGAGAAACTTTTAGAAATGTGGTCGCCAACCTCCGTTAATGGGGACGGCATAGGAAGAAGAAGAAGAAGGTCTAGCTAGGTTTAAACAGAATAAGACGATATGGAGGTGATGTATGTTCAGCTGATCACTCACCTGAATTTCTAAAATATTGAATCGCACAGTACTAATCAAAAAACTAAGACGTGATTCGGAACGGCATATTTATGATAGCACACACACTGAAATATAGCTCTGCTGCGACGATAAAATAGCCAGGAGAGTGAAATTCCCACTATGTATCGCGTCCTACTATGGAAAAGTTTACCCTACTTCTTGTCTAGATATATATCGGTGATCATAGTTTAAAATATTACGATGGAGAATAGTCGGGCCACAATAAGTAATGTAATCTTTTGGCAGATGAAAATTGTCCACAGTAGATGCAAACTCGACCATTAGAGATTCGAGAGCGAGAGACGAGAGCAGTACGGTTTTGGATTGTATTAGTGTTATTAATGATAAAGAAAATATTCTTCTATGTTTATAGTATTATGTATTAATATTTTTTGGAAAAACTATAATTTTTTGTTGTTTAGAAACTGTAAAGTAAGAACGTTTGTTGATCGGTACCATTGTTGAACCACTGTAGTCAAAAATATCACCAGACGTCTTGTAGTATTAAATAACTTCTGTGTAAAATTTTTACCCAAATTGAATTTTAAATTTATAATGAGTAAATACGACTTAACTTTAACTTTAATGACTTAGTTTGTACAGCAAAAATGCTATTTTTGATGTTGAAACTCAAAATTGTGTTAAAGCTGAGATATTTCACAC
The DNA here is from genome assembly GCF_040954645.1 of Diabrotica undecimpunctata. NCBI lineage: Eukaryota > Metazoa > Arthropoda > Insecta > Coleoptera > Chrysomelidae > Diabrotica > Diabrotica undecimpunctata. The sequence goes on along the minus strand of NW_027313573.1, from coordinate 15,299 downwards.
TTAACTACACACATTTTTTTTTTTGGCTTAGACTTATCGTCATACAACCAGACACAAAAGGAATAAGACAGTCATCATTATAATTTACCTAAATGCCCTATCAAAATAAAAGATTACATCGATAGGAAAACAGGGAGACACTCTTCTCGCCTAGGGACCTATCAAGGCATTGATTTATATAAGACACAAACTACACACATTAATTGACGTTTTGTTAATAACTGCTTAGAATGTATCGTTTTTTATTTAACTGTGGATGTGCCTAAAATGTAAACAATTAACAAAACCTGTTGATCGGATAATTCATCCCTACATATAGTTATTGTTAAATATTTTTAGAATTTGCATGACGGAAGCAGCTGTTGATATAAAATATGTCGTACCATATTATGGTACAGCAGACGGATCAAAATTGGGAGCTCACTTCTCATTTAATTTTGTGTTGCTTGGATTGGAAACGACTTCCACCGCTGGTGATGTTGCCTCATTAATACACTCTTGGGTAGATAATCTTCCAAAAATATACACGTCTAATTGGGTGGTAAGTAAGCATTTAAAGTATATAAATATTTTATTTGTTCTTATTTATTTACAGCATGTGGCCAAACCCTACTCAAAAGTATCGTGATCAGTAATTTTAGCACTCTATCCACAGATCAACCTACCTACTGACCTACTGACGGGCGAAAAATAGCGGATCTTATTGACTTTTGTGTTATTAAAGGCATCACTTTTAATTACTTAAATATACAACCATCATTTGACTAGTTTTCTGATCGCTCTCCCGTCTTCAAAGTGTAAACACAGAAGTATGCCACATTAACAGACCGGCAATATTAATCAACAGAATGAAAAACGGGAAAATATTCAATGAATTGGTTTAATTAACTTGAACTTAAATTACATAAATCCAAAAGGATGTTGAGGATGCATAACCCATGCAGACTACCAGTTTGTACCTACGGCTTGGAGATAGTAGCCCTTACCAAAAAATCTGCTGTAAAATTAGAAACAACGCAAAGAGCAATGGAACGAATCATGCTTGGAATATCACTGAGAGACAAGATTAGAAACACCGAGATAAGACGTAGAACGAAGATTAGTGATATTGTGGAAGAAATTACAAAAATAAAATGGCGCTGGGCAGGTCCGTAGCCCGATGTAATGACAGAGGTGGACACGGAGAATTCTAGAATGGAGACCAAGGACGACAACAAGAAACATGGGAAGACCTCAAAAAACATGGGTAGATGACATAAGAGCAGTGGCAGGCAAACAGTGGATTAAATTGGCGCAAGATAGAGAAAGATGGAAGCAATTGGGAGAAACCTACATTCAGGAGTGGATGGAAGAGGGTTGACAAAGAAGAAGTGGACCTCTTTAGATATCTAGGATTGACTGCAGGGTTGAAAGTGACGGGGAAATTTCAACCAGAATAGAAATTGCACAAAAAAGATTTATTAACTGGCGTTTATATATAATAGATAGATGCTTCCTAAATAATTATGGTGAAGCTTGATCTATATCCGGTCTCGGCAGGAGTTTCTCAAGGTAGTGTACGCGGCCCAACCCTATAACATCACGTTCACGTTAAAAATGGCGATTTTTGTCGACCTTTTATGTTTTACTAGACTTTTTGACTTTTTTTTGTGTTAGTCCAGTACAGACTCCTGCATTTTATAGGGCAACTATGAAAAAAACAATCATTTACTATTATAAATTAGCTTTTCTACTATTGTAAATTTTCAATATAGTACAAACATAATATTCAATATTAAATTATTAAACTATTTAATTGTTTCTAGTTGGGAAACCATGATAACCACAGAATTGCTACCAAAGCCGGAAAAGAAAGAGTGGACTGTTAAATATGTTATCTGCTTTCCTGCCGGGAATTCAAGTTACTTACAACGGAGAAGAAATCGGCATGGAAAACGGAGAAGTTAATTGTGAAACACAAGGTCTGGACCACGCAGAAAACTGTACGGATTATTATAAAATCTCCAGGGATTTCGAAAGAACACCCCTCAATGGGACAATAGCGAATTTGCAGGATTTACCCGATGGAAACCTAATCGCCATTCGGGGTCGGAAGAAACAAGAGTTAGCCAAGAGAGGCTGATAGGAAAGATTAAAGACATTTCACTCAAGACAAGTTGAAAAGAGTGAAATGTGAAGGCCCTTATGATCCGCCAGGTGCGTTTCATAAGCGTATGAGTATTTATTCACTTTGTGTTCCGCTCATACCTCGGGGTGTTGACTACAGACTGTATGGCTCGTCCAGCATGCCATAGCATGAAGAATAGGGTGCACGCCATTTTTCCAAAGTTGACATCCCACTCCATGGCCTGAGTGGCTCGAATGACAGATAATAGATGGACAAAGCGGATACTGGAATGGAGACCAAGAGATGATGCCTACCGAAGCAGAGGTCGTCCACCAACACGTTGGACTGACGATCTAAAACGTTGTCATAGGAATTGGATGCAAGAGGCACAAGATCGAAATGGATGGAAAATTATGAGGGAGATCTATGTCCAGCAGTGGATAAGCGAAGATTGAATGATGACCGATGGAAAAAAGACGTGGTTGCCCGTCAGTTCAAAGAAAGCTGAATGTAATGTGAAAGATCAACTAAAAGACGAAAAGAGTCATTTAAGTATATACAAAAAGCTGCAGAGGTTACGACCCCAATGGCGTCAAAGTGAATACGAAGTTAAAACTTTAGACGAAGCACAGAATGTTCTTCAAGTTGTTAGGTATAATGAAGGTGGATCAATGAAGCTCAACTTGTTTTTAATTTTGGATCTGAACCCATTAAAGGAATCAATCTTAATAGAGGAAGTTCTTAAGAAGTGGTTATTAGCAGTAGTAAATCCTCAAGAAATGCTGGGTAAGTATTTGAGTATATGAATTTGTGACCTTATTTATTTTTATAACTCGGTGGTTATCAAACTAGACGTGTAAAATGAAGATAGGGATAAGATTATACATAGAGTTGATATACATTATGTTCTTTAGAGTTACAGGTATGTTTATTCTTGTTTTATACAAAGTTTCTTAAACTTCGTCATATCTTGTAGCTTTTAACATAATTTTCATTTATTATATCATTATTATCATTATATTTATATTATTTCTGTAATTTTCCTCAGTCTTTTATTATTTATTATCAATCTTAAATATATTATCGTATGTTTTGTTTTCCTATTACTGCTCATTCTCCAATTAGAACAAAATGTAAAATAAATAATAAACATTTCCAATTTCTCAACTTCCCCAACTACAGTTCTTCATAAGTTTTTGTCACTTGTTCATAAGTTTCTGTTAGTTTTTGAAATCAAAACAAATTTACCTTTATATTAATTTGACTAAGGATCTAGAATCTTTAAAATTGTTAGACTTATCGGCACTAGAATCAATGACTAATTCAATTTAATAGATACAGGAAACCTACTCAGACCGATCATGTCATACATTCATCTTCAAATCACTCTTTGTCATACAAATTATCAGCTTTCCATATTCTTATCAAGATTAAGAACTATTACATCTTCATTTCAAGACTATTAAACCGGAATAAACGTTAATAAGCTAATAGCAGTCAACGATCCAAATATTATTCACAGATTAAACTAATTTCAAAAGAAAAGTTAAATTCCTTCAACAATCCCGTTTTTTTACAGAAGCCACTATCTCCCCTTCAATGCATCAATACCAAGATATAGAACTTTTTGAAAAGATGAAATAGTCTCTTATAAGATCACTTGATTACATCCATTTTAAATTTAAGTCAGATTGTTTGTAAAGGTTTGAAAAACATTTTGTAAGAGGCTTTTTGCAAATGTTCAAGTAACTGGTAATACTATAATATGTTTTAAGTAACAGTCAAAAGGTTGACCTAGGTGAAATATCATTCACCTTATCTTTCTTTCATTGTCCTTGCTATTTATCCCTTGCAATCAATCAATTTGAACTGTCCTTCTTTAAACCATATCAATTTCAAATTTCTTCTTATTGGACTTCCTATAATACAAGAAATTATTCTAATTTTTCTAATCCGTAATGGTGTTTCCACTGAGATACTCCAGAGATTCAAAGGTTCTTTGAGCTTCTGAACATGTTACCTTTAATTTAATTAAATAATTTAATTAGTACGAGTTGAAACCTGCAAAAAAATTGATCGAGCTTTTTCACTCTACAAATCGATTAACTACATTCTTTTAAGCATATTAAATTTTGTAGCTGAAATTTGGTTAAAAGCTAAAAAGCTTTGGCTAGTAAAGCTTTTTAGTTATCAAACAATTGTCAAATTTATGAAAACTAATCCTACTCAACGGCAAAATTATTTTAGTCTTTGTTTTTACACTTTAAAAATCAACTTATTAATTAACAAGTTATACAAATTACTAACTAACTAACTAACAAATGATATGATGATCGCATCTCTGTACTTTTATTGGTTTCAATACATTCATTTATTCAATGAATGATACCTTTTTATGTACCACTAGTTTCTTCCCGCATATTATGACAGATTGTTTTATTTACAGAGATGAAGTGGACGGAAAATCCCTAAATTTGGATGCCTATGAAACTTTGATACTGAAACCAAAAGTATAAACTGCTTTAACTTTTACTTTTTTGTAAAAAGATACGATGACTGCCAGCACAAGAATATTTAAAGAAAACTGTGTTACTAAAATCAGTACTGTATTTATTATTAGTATTTATTATTGTTAAGATTATTTTAATAAAATAAAGATTGTAATAGGAATTTAAATTAAATGTACAAAACTCTAGATAGAAATATAATTAGAATTGTAGAATAATAAATAAATAGGAAAAAATAAAAAATCCAACGATGATGTATTTTTTTTTATTTTCACTATAATACAGGGTGTTTCAAAAAAAGGTAACCCCGTCTCTAGGGTAGGTAAAAAACTGAAAAATAATTGGGGATTGCTTAGTAAAAAATTTTTGTACGAAAAATTTTGCCGAAACTACTGGCAACATAGTAATAAAATTTTATACGAATATGTTTTGGAAGCTGATACATCCCATGAATTTGTTTTTATATCTGATTCTCATAGAGGGCGCTAGTTACACGGATCGTACTAAGTATTAGTCAATATAACTTTTTTAATAGTATAATTGTTAATCAAAATTTCGAGTAAACTTAAACATCATTCAATTTTACACGAAAAAGGTACTCCTGGTAAATCTCGATACTGTGTACCATTTTCGGAATATTTTGATCTGAAAATTATGAAGTAATAATTGATGCTGGTAGTAATGATAAAGCTCTAATAGTTATACCTCTATTTTCTTCAAGTGTGCCATGGAAATCTGACATTTATTGATTGTTATGACGATAAATCAACAATAATTAGAGTTTTGAAACCTTGTCATTTGTAAAATCAAATCAAAATGTACTCAAATGTTGAATACACTGACATGTTATTAACCTTAGGCGAATGTTTAGGATGTTCTAGTTGATGTTCAAATCAAAAATAGTTCCTCAAGAAAAGCACCTGAATCAAACCAGATCACAAATATGGCTCCGAAATAGTTACCCGCGAGAGTCATAGTATTTATACCAAATAGAGTCAATGCGATGCTAAGATATAGGCTTTTCCCAAATCGGTGGAAGGAGGCTCATATCATAATGATATCAAAACCAGGAAAGGACAGCACGCAAAACTACAAGCCGATAAGCTTACTACCGGCAATCAGCAAAATCGTAAAGATAATCATCCTCAACAGACTCCAAGCTGAAACAAACAGGCTAGGAATAATACCAGAAGCACAATTCAGATTCCGGCAAGAACACTCCAGCAAGCTACAAGTACTCAGACTAACAGACTACATAGCAGCTGGATTTAACGACTGCTATTTCAATATACAGAAGCTACAAAATCAGAGAAGAGGCTATCAAAGAATGGAGTATACAATAGAAAATCGCCATAAACTCGGAAAAAGACGCAATCGATGCTCTTCAAACAGAGATATTAACAACCAGAGGAACAACTGACAGTGCAAAACAATCGAATGAAAAAGCGAAGCCAAATACCTAAGAATCATAATAGATAAAGGACTTATATTCAAAAAACCCGTAGACGCCACAATACAAAAAGCCAATATGGTAAAAGCGTCAATAAGAGGACTTACGGGTAAAAAAAGTAAATTAAAGACAAAAAAAAAATTAGATTAATAAATGGTATCATAATACCGATACTAACGTATGCATCTCTCGCACGGTGTCATGTATGTAATACAAAAAAGAAGAGGATACAAGCGGCCCATAACAGCAGCCTAAAGAGGCAGTTAAACGTTTCAAGATATGTCGCCAAACGATTTAGATTCAGAGAACCGCAACAAGTCAGATGACTGAAATAATGAAGAAAAAAGCCAGGATAAAATTGCGGAACTGGAGAATCACTTAAGTGAGATACTGAGTGATCATGAGATACGACGCGTTGCATCGATGGAAACACAAACGTCCAAAACAACAAATAGTGGCATAAAATAAAAGGAACCGGTGTGATAGTAAAATATAAATAAAGCCTACTGAGAAGAAAAATAAACCCTTAAGAGGGAATAAAATAAAAATATACCCAGATAAATAAAAAAATTAACAAAACCTAAAGAACCTGGACACGTAGGGCTCAAAGCCACTCTGAGATAGCGCGTTTACTTGGCACTATAAAGGAAACAAAAATGACCTACTTTGGTCACATACTTAGAAATGGAAAATATAATTGGATGCGATTTTTTATACAAGGAAAAGTGGAAGCAAAAGAGGACCGAAAAGATGACGGTCCTGTTTGAAAAATTTAAAGCAGTGGTGTGGACAAACAACAATGCTTAACAATTAAGAACTCTTCAAAACTGTTGCATGCAGAGTAAAATGGCCCATAATGATCGCCAACGTCCTTAAATGAGGAGGCACACGAAGAAGAAAAACGTCTTCTTGAATGTAATTTGAAAAATATATTTGTTACAACCATATTCGTCTCTTAGGTGAATTGGATCAGCCTTTGTCCTCATTCGTTCTCTGTACCAAGACCATAATGTGCTACATCATTCTCGACTGTACTTTGGGTCATTTTGGCTTTAAAATCGACCATGATAATAGTTAGTTCATGTTTTTTGTCAGTTTAGAGTCTTCTAGAATCTACAAGAAATTTTCTATTTTTTCTTTAGTAGATTCGGCTGTCTGCTAAATCCTTACTAAGGATAAACGATAGAGGAAAGACCAACGATAAAAGAAAACAAACGTAAAGCAGAAGATGGGACATGCAAAAATTGCCTGTAAAACATTTTTTTGAAGGTTTTTGTCGGTTTCTATTAAAGTTTACAAAATATTCCCTAAACTTTTGGAACATTACTTAGTATTCATATATTAAATTAAATAATCTGTACTTTTCAAATTTAGTTATCTTAATCTTGCCAAATGAAATATATTAGCAAATAAAAAACGTACTAATTTATCAAATCATTAGTAATCTTTTGGCAATGCGAGTAACGTGATCAAATATCAGTAGATACTTAGACAGTCTCGAGTGCAATTTCAAAGAAGATTGCAAAAAATCTATACAAAACTGAAATTTAAAAAGGTATTACACGTAGACAGGCTTTAATTTATTGTCCATAAATTGGAAATAAAAATGCAAAAACAATTTTATAAGATTTTGATGTATGTTATGTTGTCACGAAAAATACGCTTTAGTTGGGTGACATCATCATAAAAAAATTAAGGTTTTCTTCATTATAAATAAATTAAATTACAGGTGCTACACTAAAAAGAGTTAGTAGTACTATGTAAATCATTAACTGTAAGTCGTAAATAGTGTGTCAATAATAAAGATATAAGAAGCGATGTATACTTATATTTCGACTTATATTTCCGTATCCGGAAATAACGCGATTGTTCGCCTATGAGAGCTGCGCTCAGTCGCCAATTTCTTCTCATTTAGTTATATTTTATTAGGATATTCAATAATTAACGAAACTTAGTCGGTTGCTCATGGACTAAAAAAATGTCAAACGCAGAAGTTACTAGAAGAATAGGAAATGAAGCTGAAATAATATTGGCTATCAAAAGAAGAAAACTTGAGTACTTAGGCCACATTATGGCCTAAGTAACATTTGACTCTATCTTTAGTTTCTGCAGTTGCTACTGAAGTTTCTTTATCAGAAAGACCTGCTCGGCGTCTTATTTGAAGTCGTAATAATATTGGCAATGTTGTTATTGATGCACGACTTATCAGGCCAGGTCTGATGAGATATGTACTAATTCCACTTAGATATTTACGGTGTTCTAATTTAGTATTAGTATTGCTATAATAAATTACCTTAATATCTGTTCCTGCAATATTCATCAATGAAAAAAAGACTGTAAGTGACCATCGGCAACTTATTCGAGAAACGGAGTAATTACTTTTCATCTGGTCCACAACACCCACTGCTCCCTTGGTCGTATTGTCGAAGGTTATAACCTGCGGCTTAAACTTTTCATCCGTCTCTTCATTAATTGTGTCATCATCATGAAACGTACATAACATCAGAACATTTTTGTTTTACTTGGGAACGTAAGTCAAAGACAGTCTTTACCCTAACCAAAAATGCTGCTGTTTAGTGGTCTTCCTTTTGTAGCTACAAAAAGAGGAGGAATTTGGGGTTTATTCTTTCTCAGGGTTCCTACTAGAGTTATCCTGTAATTATGTAGCAAGTCAATAGCCAGCGGAGTGGACGTAAACCAGTTGTTGCAAGTAATGTTGCGTCCAGTATGGGCAATGGTTCTATTATACATTAACCACACTGCTAGGACTATTATCTATCTCATTCGCATATACATATTAGCGAATCAACAAGTGTAAATTTTTTTATACCATATTTACCACTGACTTACTGAGTATATATTATATTTATACATTATACACAATTTTTGGTTAAACAGGTTAAATTATGTAAGCGTAAGAAGATATGGCAAAAATTTCTTCTTCTTAGTCGTTAACCTGATACAGGTATCGTGATATCATGAAGCTATTAACTAAATTTCCCATGTTCCTCCACGTTTTTCTATCTTCTGCCATTCTAGCACATTCTGACAATGGAGCGCCAATGGTAGCAACAATATGATCCGTGTATCGTGTGGGAGATCTACCTCTATTTCTTTTGCCTTCTACTTTTCCCTGGATGGTAAGTTTTTCAAGACCATTTCTTCGAAGGACATGTCCAAAATAGCTTATTATTTGTTCTGATATTTGTGTTCTTAAAAATTTAACCGAGCTATAAACGGTATAAGAAAGCATACCACTTTGTTGTTAACTGCTTTATGCCCACCCCTTCAGTGGGAAAATTATGTGAACAATCTCCATGTGTACAAAACTTCAAATATGTATATACCAGAGTAACGAGAATTTCTACATGCAATGTATTATTCGTTATTTCATTAAATCGAATATACCTTGATTCATTCAAATGCAATCATTAAAACCACCGCATAGAGAAGACAAGATCAGCACTCGTAAATAAAATCTATCTTGCTATGTGTAGAGTAGAGGCTTGGCTTGGAAATTTTCTGATGTTTTTTTAAAAAAGCTTTGAGATGTGCTATTATGAAATACGTTGCAAGGCAATGAAAGAGCGCAAATTGAAATATCCGAACCGTAATAAATAAATGAGCAGTTTACATCAAAAGCAAGATGAGGGAAGATGATAAAAATAAATGAAGCCAATAAATGATTGCCACCACTGATGGTTGGCAATGGTTTTTCACGAGTGTTCGGATATGTCTTGGTCCAACTGCTTTGCATCGAGTACTATATTTTACAACTCACCTCCATAAATGTCAACATTATGTATGGGAATGTGGATCTGTTTTATTATTGGCCTCTGCATAAGCTCTTCAATGGAGCTGACGGGAGTCTTTAAGTACTTCCAATTGCTGTTTGATTAATAATAGAACTCGTTTGATTAATAATTAGAAGTCCTTACACCGCCTGCGATATAGTAAACTACATGATAAAGGAAGCCAGTTGATTGAAAATAAGCACACCGAACCTCTGGCTAGTCATTTCACCATATGATAAATTTAGCTATAATGTGGGATAGTTCTCGATCTGAATATATAATCAAACGAGTTTTATAAAGCTATCACCAAAATGCGTTGCTCAGACACGGAAAGAACATTACTCACATCCACTAATGGATGAAACAGCAATTGGAAGTTACTCAAAGGCTCCCGTCAGCCCCTTGGTCCAGAGCAGTTGGACCAAGACATATCCGAACATACATGGAAAACCATTGCCAACCATCAGTGGATTCCTCATTTATCCACAGGACTAGTAACTATATTCATTGATTGATTGTCATTATGTGGAAGGTAGTCAGGTATCTTCGGAATTCCAAGAGAGACAAAAAACAAAGGCATCACGATTCTTGCCTTCAACCTCATCCATTGCCTCGAAGACATACGATATCACAATCAAATTTACGTAGAACTTTCGGGACAGTCCCACTTGGATCAGTTTCACTTAATGAAGTCAGATTTGAATGAGAGTATGACTGAATCATAAATTCTAAAAATTTTGGCTCCAAACATTCGGAACAGATAATGCACCGTAAGACGAAGAAATAGAAAAAAATAATTTAATTTAATTAATATATTAATAATGTATTAAATTATACTGGATTTATTATTTATAGATGTTGATTAACATTATGTGTTATACACTTTCCACATAATATATTAAATAAATATTGTCACCATTATAACTTATATAACAAATTGGTGTAGTATTATTAAAAGTATTGTTAACCTTATACATAGAATTACCGGAAATAATTTTTGTTACCTGCGTTTATCTACGCTATAAATTTTTTAGTTAATTAATGATTTACAGGATCTTCTGATTTTAATTCATAATATTTATTATTAAGTTTATAAGAATTGTAAAAGTAGACAACTCAGACTTAAAATGGGATTAATCCTATTGATTTACTGTATACCATAATTAAAAAACGTTTACAATGAAGTAGAAAACTTCCAATGTAATTGGTATATTTGTTAGAAAACATTAAAATAATAAAAAACCAAACGGATTACAATTTTTCAAAAAAATTTTCGATAGTATCAGACCATCATCGTAATATAAAATTGCTGTCGACGTTATTAGAATTTAAAGGAAACATATTGGCCCTTACTCGAAGCACGGTCCACGTATGGATCTGACCTAAAATATACCTATATTTTAGTGATGTTGATGACTCCATTGAGCCATGTTATTCTATTTACAGCAGCTCGAAAAAGATCAGTTCGCACTAGACCAGTCCATTTCTTAAGATTGGCCAACCAGGATATATGTCATTGTCCAGGGCCTCTCTTGCCCTCAAGCTTGCTTTATAGAATCAAATGTAAAGGTCCGTATTTGTTATTACGTATCATGTAGCCGAAAAAGACAGTTGTTTTCGTTCAAGGCTACCAAAATAGGTGGCGCTTTTTGAAGCTTACACTGGAGAAGTGGAAATAGCAGGACACATTAGCTACATTTTCGTAAATGAGTTTGTATCTACCTGACTATTGATACCAATTCGTTTATCTATTCGCCGTTTCAGTTCATTGAACCGTAGCAAAGCTCTTGTTAAAATCTGTGTGGGGCAGTTCGTATGAGTGACTCAGTTGAATACACTGACGATGGAGACATTGACTCTGAGATAGCGCGTTTTTAAAAGGCCGTATATCCTTGGAGTTCGGGATGATATTTCGCTGGGTATAAGAGATTTTTTGATGTCTGGAAGTAAAGTAGATTTATTTATGATGGATTTGGTCCTTTTTTCCATATATTTGGTACGATCATTTGGGACGCGTTTGTATTCTGTAAAATTGAGAAATTCGAACATTTTGTCGAAATAATTAGAAGAGTTGAGAATGGCGGTGGCATTACCTTGTCGGTCGGAAAGATGACAATGTCAGGGTGGCTATAAAGTTCTTTATGTCTTTCTGAAAGACTAATATTTGACGATGAGGTCGAAAGGAAGATGAGAAATAGCTTGTTTAGTTTAACAAATAATTTTCTCAGCTGAGATGGAAAGAGGAGTGACAGAAAAATTAAAGCCTTTTGACAAAGCTTTGGTAGCCGAATCGAATATCAAAATCAGACACCACAGTAACATTTATACAGTCCATTTCATGAATATACGATTGTTATGTAATAAAATATTCGTTGTCGCGATAATCCAAAACAGTCGTATATTCATAGAATATATTGTACTCATTTGTACAGCCTAATGTATTTAAGTTTAACTTATATCGTAACGTACCGGTTCTGAATCTATAATGAGCTCCATGTGATGTAGGGTAATTGACAACCTGCAGCCATTTGTTTCTTTGCATCTTTTTCATCAGCAGACAAAGTTTTCCTTCAAAACCTATAAACGGTGTCGTTCAGCAGTTGTTTTGACCGGAGCCGTGCTACTTATAAAACTTTTATGAGATTTTAATCTTAATTTAAATTTGCCTTTGCTTATCAAACATAGGATGGGAAAGGAAGATTTTATTGAACAGTCATAAGACCAGCTATGGTGTACGGAACTGAATGATGGACAGTTAAAAGCAAATGGAATAGAGAATGCATGCGGCAAAAATGAGAATGCTGAGATGAATAAGTGTAGTGACAATAAAAGATAAAATTAAAAATGAGTATATTGGGAGAAGTCTAGGATTGGCACCAATTGATTCCAAAATGAGAGATCTGTTAGCAATGTTAAGATGGTTTGGTCATGTTCAACGTCGAGAAGTTATTCACCTAATAGACAGGAAGGCCCAAGAAAACCTAGGAGGAGACGCTTAGGCATAATGTCAGTAACGGGTATTTAATATTGATCTGGCCCAAAATAGAGACTTATGGAGACATGTAATTAGGGAAGCCAAACCCGCATGGGAATTATCACGTTAAATCGCTTGTTTATTTTAATCGCTTGTATATAAAACAACTTATACACTTTATTTTTTAATTAAACTCAAAAACAATTGAAAAGAACAAATCTACATCGCCATCTTTTTGTGTTTCTCTGCAGCTGTGCGTCTACACTCTGAGATAGCGCGTCAGCCATGGGAAATAGGCGTGGACAACTGGTCACGCTTGTGCAACTGAACTCATGTTTTATTTCTCCTCAACAGGAATAAAGGAAAAAGTATTAGGACGATGATCTTCTGGCATCTGACAGTTTTCACTTTTAAATTGTACAGATCTAGCAATCTGACACAAAAAAGAGTATTGTAATTTTATAGTTGTTTTCGAATAGTCTTAAAACGGTTTTGAAATACTAAACTAGATGAATAAGTCAATGAATTAATGAATAGGCGCCCTAATAGTGTTGTCTAATCTAAAACATAGTGAATTTTGCTAGGATTCTTAAAACTCACACGTTGGTTGTATGTAAATAAGATAAAATATATTTCAAATTTTCCAAAGTAATTACAAAACAATATCCTTCTCGCACAATCTATCATAAAAAAAATAATCTGCCATCTTATTACTATATCTAGTATTTTCTAGTAATAAATTTAAAAAGATTAGATGTATCTTAGTTGTGGAAACTTTATTTATTAAATAACAAACTTTACACCTTCCTCAATTGTTATCTTTTTGTTTAAATCTATATCCTGTCTTATAACTTATCTTCAATTAAAATACAATGATCATTCTTAATGGATGAGTTTGTCTTGTTTTTTTAAGAATTTCTAGTGATGGTTAACTTTTCCGGATCTTAAGTTTGTATCTTTAATCGAGGAGGAAACCAAGTGTTTTTATTACGTCAATACTTACATACAGTTTCAAAAGACATACGAGAGAAATTTCTCAAACCACCAAAAATAAAAAAGAAATCGTGGATGACAAATGAGATTCTAGATATGATGGAAGAGATGCAAAAGTTCAAAGATTAAGACATGTCATTATACAAAAGAATCGATAAAAAGATCAAAAAAGCTATTAGAATAGCTAAGAACACACATCTAAGAAAACAGTGTGCGAAAATACAGCAATTGCATCATAAACACGATTCATTTAATATGCACAAAAAAGTTAAAGAAGCCGCAGGCTTATACAAACCTAGAAGAGTTGGGTGTTTGGCAGATAACCAAGGCAAACCACTGTTAACTGTGAAAGAAAAACTAGACACTTGGAAGAATTATGTGGAAGTAACTTTTGCAGATGAAAGACAGAATACCATTGAAGACACTGAGTGCCAAACAGGACTCCCGATTACCATTGAAGAAGTCACGCCAGCTATTAAAAAAACTAAAGATGGTAAAGCGGTAAGGCCTGACGAGTTTTGTGCAGAATTCCTAAAACTTATGGATGAACAGGAAATAAAATGGATAACAACTGTATTCAACAACATATACGTAACTGGAAATATACCCTAAAGCTGGTTAAAGTCGACCTTCGTGACCATACCAAAAAAGTAAATGGCAAGACATGCGAAGACTACAGAACATTTAGCCTAATGAGCCACTTACTTAAAACGTTCTTGAAAGTGATACACGGCAGAATATATACAAAATGCGAAGAACAATTATCATGGACGCAGTTTGGATTCCGCGATTCCTTAGGCACCCGAGAGGTTCTATTCGCTGTCCAAGTGCTTACACAAAGATGCAGATATGTTAACTGTGATGTGTATACTTGTTTTATCGACTACAAAAAGGCATTTGATAGAGTAAAGCATGGTAAACTTATAAACATCTTGAAAGAAGTGGGGTTAGATGATAGGGACTTAAGAATCATCTATAATTTATATTACAACCAAACAGCCAATATTAAAGTGGATGACCAATTGACAGAGGCAGTCTCCATAGATAGAGGAGTTAGGCAAGGATGCATTCTGTCCCCGGTGTTATTTAATATATACTCTGAATATATCTTCGAGCAAGCGCTAGGCGAACTACAAGAAGGCGTATTAGTCAACGGCATACGTCTAAACAACATTAGATATGCCGACGACGCAGTAGTTTTTGCAGATAGTCTGGACGGTTTGCAAAGAATAATGTGGCGTATATCAGATATAAGTAAAGAACACGGACTTGATCTTAATACGAAGAAAACAAAGTACATAGTAGTCAGTAAGCGCGAAATATTAAATACACAGCTTTTGGTTAACCAACATCTAATTGACAGAGTGGACAGCTACACATACCTTGGTACCAACATTAACAGCCAATGGGATCACTCCAGTGAAATAAAACAACGCATAGAAAAGCGAGATCGGCGTTACTCTGAGATAGCGCG
>NW_027313572.1:0-20899 GCF_040954645.1 Diabrotica undecimpunctata | reverse complement strand
TGTATATTTTTAATTCGTTAGTGTAAAGACGGCGGAATTGGTTTGTTACTAATTGATTTTTAAGTACTTCCTTTTTATTTTTAGATATGATTTGACACACTTTGTAAAAAAAGGTGCAACCTTATGATCCAACAAGAATTATTGGACGAGAGTATTTCTAAGGTTTGGTCTGTGCATTATTTGTTTTTTGTGTAGTTTAATTTATAAAGTAATAAATTCTTGAACAGTAGTTATCCATTATTTTTAATTTTTACTATAATACTTGTCAATAATGTCTTATAATACTTGTCAATTTTAGTTTTAATTTGTGAAATATAGTACATCTATAAAGGATCTCTCAAATATACATCATAACTTAATAAATTCAGTTTGTTTCGTCAATGCACCATTGGCAGATATTTCAAATACGACCCTGAAGCGACCGTAGTTTTAAAGTACCTTCCATGTGGCTTGATGGTCAAATATCTCTTTTGTATTCTATTGCAAATTAGCCAAAAATTCAGACATCAATATAAAGTTTTTTATGTAATGTTTAAATAGTTCAACTGCTTATTGAAGATGACAAATAACCGAAACGTTTAAGTAATATTAAGTGTTTTATTTATAATAGGACGACAAACCCATGAATTAAAAAGTTTCTATTTAAAAATTCACGATCAGGATATATTCAGGGATTCTACAGTATTCACTGCCTTCCCTCGCTGAACCGTTTCCATCTCTCTCTGTCGTCCCATTCTCCATCGTTTGGGCCTGTCTTACTCATGGCGTCGTCTACTTAGTTCCTCCAGGATCTTCGGGGTCGTCCTCTTTTCCTCCTTCCTATGGGGCTCCATTCGTTTATTCTCTTTGTCCATCTGCTGTCGCTAGTTTTTCTTACATGTCCATACCACTTTAGTCTTTTTTGTTCTATATATGTTATATGCCTGTTTCTATTGATGTTCTTTCCTTTATTTCGTCATTACTTCTCCTATCCATTCTTGTTACTCTGCAACATCTTCGTAGGCATTCCATCTCTGTTGCTACTATCCCATTGCTTTTTTTCTTGTTTATAATCCAATTTTCAGCTCCATATGCATAATACTTCGCACTAATGTTTTATAAATCTGTGTTTTTGTCTTCATATTTAGGTGTCTATCCCACCATACTGAGTTAAGTTGTCGAATTGCTGTCCTTGTTTGTCCTAATCTTTGCTTAATTTCTTGCTCTGTTGTTGCCTTTTTCGTGATTATAAATCCCAAGTATTTCAATTTATCCCTTTCTTTGATTGTTATGTTGTCGTCAATCTGTAGATCTTCTATGTCTTCTTCACTTGTATTATGTAGATAGGTACTCTGTTTTCTCGAGGTTAATATCTAGGCCAGCCTTGATATATTCTTCTTGTAGTTTCTTCATCATTGAACTGAGCTCTTTTTGGTCTTGTGCAATCACTACTTGATCGTCTGCAAAGCTTAACGTATATAGGTTTCGTACCGGTACTCCCATGCCTTCGCATTTTCTTTTCTATGTAGTCAAGGTTTTCTCCAAGTATACTTTGGAAATAACTAACAAAGTATACAAACAAATGTATATATATATATATATATATATTATATATATATATACATATTTAAAAAATTTCCAATTAAACTGTAAGGATATGATAAAAATGTTTTAAACATGTCAAAACCACGTCGTAAAAGTGACCTAATTATAAAGCGTATAATTTTAACTCAAATGTAGGTGGCATAAAATTTCTATCTTATCTTTCTCGTCGGAAGTAATTTTGTAGTAACATTTTGTCCTTATCAGTTCATGGTAGCATCAAATAGGTTACTGAGTTATAAATTGTATCACATGTTAAAAACTATATACTAAATCATATTAAAGAAAACCATAGCGCGAATATATTATTATATTTTGTTTTTTGGAAGATTTGCAAATAATTTGCCACATTAGGCATCAGGTGTAGTAAAGGTTTCCCTACATTAAGGTTGGCTAGAGCTGATTATTCCTATATACCTAAACACCTTAATATCATGTACATTATATCTAGTCTTTGTAGGTCTTTGTTGCGAATATACCATAGGGTTTTGACTATAATTCTTAGTAATCGATTGTGCTTCTCTTCACAATAACCAATACAGCTTCTTGTATTTTTTCAGTTCTTTTTTTTTAAATTTGTTCCCGCTATTTTAATTTGCTATCCAGATGTAGTCCTAGGTATTTAGCTGTTTTCTTTTAAGCGATTGTAAGCGACAATTTTATTGTTTAGTATAACTGCCTGATTATTTACTTTTCTATAACTAAAATAGATATGTATAGATTTTGTTTCATTAATTTTTATGCGCCATTTGTTGTTTCAGTTATTCATTTTTATTATTGAATTTTGGAGATATCTGGTTGTCTCTTCGAATGCCTCTCCAATCAGTAATATTACCGTAGGTATTATCTGCAAATATTGACTACTTTCACCTTATTTAACGTTTGCCGTAACACATGTCACAAGTATTTAATAAATACAGTATTGACCCTAGAACACTATCTTGTATGATTCCTTCTTTGAGTAACCGTAGTTCTGAATATTTGCTTTCTTATTTGACTCTCAATGTTCTTTCATTCAAGAATGAGTGCTTAGCTTGTATCAAGGGAATCTAGGCATAGCAGAGAATCAAGAATCCGAAATCTTATGCAGTTCAGTTGAATCAGTCTTACGAAGACTAAAACTAAAAAAAAATGTGCAGAAATAGACGAGAATGTAGCTAAAATGACCTCCACAACTCGATCCGAACATCAGTAGTTTGATCAACCGGTTGGCTAATATACATTCCTCGTAGGAATCTACAAAAAAGTGTCCAAAACGAAGTGCTCCAACTATAGAACAATAGCTCTTCTGTCATGCTAGCAAGATATTACTAATAGAATTCACTTAAACCCTGCATTTACCCAGAAATACCTCATGACAAAGCGAGATTTGTGCCTGAACGAGGCACCCGAGAATAAATTATAAAAAAGTTACGAGAATTTAAAGTATAGTGCATATGTTCTATCCGGTATAAAATGGCCTTTGATCAAGTGAAATAGAATAAACTTTGGAGTATAATGACAGAGATAGGATACCTCCTCATCTCTTCTACCTTATTGGCTATTTGTAAAAGTCTGCATAGGCCAAAATGAAAGTAAAATATAACTTGAGTGAATGATTCTGAATAAAGGATATGCATAAAGGAGTCACAGCTTATTAATATCTGGGAAACTTGCAAACGCTGAAGCCGGACGAGAAGAATAAAAATTGACATCTTGAGGATGAGTGAAATAAGATGGCCTGGTTTAGGAAAATAAAAAACAAAAGACGGATACATCTATTGATCAGAAGGCACCGACCCAGAACATCAATATGGAACGGCTATATTAGTATCGGACAAAATTGCGCAGTCAGTCATAGACTTCATCCCTCTAAATGATAGAGTAGCAATGTTGAAATTAAAAAAACCTATAGGAACCGAAATGTTATTCAGGTCTATGCTCCAACAAATGACAAATCAAAGAGAGAAATTGAAAACTTTTACAACAATACAAATACAATACAATACAATACAATACAAACAATATAGATAAAATATTGCGACTGGCAAGAAAAGGTGAAATAAAGATGATTATGGGTGACTTTAATGCAAAATTGGTCGTGGTGCCAAAGGAGACACATAGGAACATACGGTCTTGGTACCAGAAATAATAGGGGAGATAGACTGGTACAATTCTGCCTAAAGAAAAACCTGTTATTAGCCAACATCTTCTTCAAACAACATCCTAGAAATCACTTGGAAATCACCTGCAGACAGAAAAGATAAAGTTGTTAGAAATCAATTTGACTTCATTTTGCTCAATAAAAACTTCAAGAAGTACATAAAATCTATTAAAACATATCCTGGAGCTATCATTCATAGCAATCACAATCCAGTTATAATAAATTTTATACTAAAAAGATTCTTAAAGTTAAAGGGGAAAGAGTGTCAAGAAAATAGACATCTCACAACTGAAGAAGCCTGAAAATAAAAATGAAATAAGTATCAAGGTTGAGAAAGAAGTAGAAACGCTAAAGAGTCTGGTAGGGACAGACATTGAAGTAACATGGACTGCTCTAAAAACGAAAATAACAAAGATACAAGTAGACGACATCGGGTTCACGAAAAACAACAGAAAACAAGAATGGATAACGTAAAACATCATGGACCTCATGGACATAAGACGAAAATATAAAACAAACTTAGATATAATACAAAGGAGTCAATAAAATTATTAGAAAAAGTGCAGAGAAGCTAAAGAAAACTTGATGTCAGCCAAATGCCTACAAATTAAACAATTTTAGAAGAAAAAATATGACACCTTTAATGTCCATAAAAAAGTGAAAGAAATGACAGGTAGACACAGAAAAAGATAAGAAACAATATTAAGAAATAATAATCAAGAGATAATTATAGGTACAGAAGAGAGACTGGAGAGATGGAAAGAATACATTCACACTTTTTGACGATCCACGGATGATTGAATAAATGAAAAACATCCAAAAATAACAAAAGAAGAAGTTATATTATGCAGTAAAAACGCAGAATAACGGAAAAGCCATCTGTCCAGATAATATCAATGTCAAAATACTTAAATAAATTGCAGACAACGAAAGTAAAAGCATCGACTTAATAACAGCAATATTCAATAAGATATATGACACAGGAAAAATACCATCAGACTGGCTAAAATCAACATTCGTAACATTACCAAAAAATCCAATGCCTCACACCGCAATGTATCATGTCCTTAAAACTTTTCTTAGAATCATTCATACACGAATTTACAAGTGTTAGTTTCAGATAAGTGACATTTAATTCAGAGTTTGCCCTAAATGTATTAACAAAACGATAATCGATAAACGATAACAACAATTGAAATAGACCAGACAACTTCCGAAGATATACGAATCCGACGAGAAGTGCGACAAGGTTGCGTCTTGGAATCAAGATTAACTGAACCAGCATAAACAACATCAGGTACGCTGATGATACCGTCCCAATAGCAAGCAATGCACAAGTTTTGCAAAATATAATAACTGCGATAGTTCGTCATAGCGAAATGTTCGGTTTAGATCTAAATGTTTCCAAAACTAAGTATTTTCAAAGATACCAACAAACACATATTTGTATGCCAAGGAACAAATAATAGAACATAATAGACTCTGAAACTTTTATGTAAAATTCCTCTATATCCTAAAATTATCTATTACGTTAGATGTATATTGATTTATCTATGTTTAATGAAGATATTCTGAGCGATATAAAATTATTGAATTACGTACAATGGCCTTTATAATCTCAAGTTACTTATAAAACGTCAACAGCATGTTCTCAGTTCGGTAAATTTGTTTCTTTATAATTAAATACAGTAGAAATAACAGAGCCTTCTTTGATATCTGCGGAACCATTGAAACAAACGTACACGGGTACGATAACGACTATTTCAAATCGATTTTACGGTTTATCGATTTGATTAATATAGTACATGTCGTTGTCACATGAACAGCTAATTGATAACGCTGCACCAATGGCTGATGTTTGGAACATGCTAAATCCAAACTTGCAAGCCAAGAGAAAACTTTTATTTCCGAGGGAGAACGAGATTCACTCAGTATATGCCTTCGAAGCCTGCTGCATCCGTGATGCAGCAAATGGTTCAAAGGAACTATTTATATAGACAAAGTAAGTAATACTCGAGGTGTCAATCGAGGAGAAAGAGTTATCAAAGAACTTGCAATAAATTTCAAAGGATCTGGTCGAAACATAACTATGAGTAGATTTTTCATGACTTCACGCCTTTAACTAAAGATCCTCTTTCGTGAAACCTCAGTATCCTTGGCACTTAAAAAGAAACAATCCATACGATCCTCAAGAAATGAAAGATTCAAAAGCAAGAGAACCCTTGCCAACTCGTTTTGGTATTCATATAAAAGTTACGATATGTTCTCGTGCCAAAGAAAAACAAAGTTACGACTTTGCTCAGCACGTCTGATGCAGTACATTCATGCAGAGATTCCAGTATAAAGTCTTAAGAAACATAGTTAATGCTCCTTGGTAAATTTGAAATGTGGACCTCCACAAGGACCTTGAGATGGAAGATGTAGATAGAAAATTCAGCTTTAAACATCGAGGTAAGGCAGGTCCTCGATAATACTGGGTTCGAAAGAAGGCTGAAATAAAGAAAAACATTTGAGTTAGTGTACTCTTCTAGCTAATGTAAAATCAGAGCATAGTAATGTGTTAAATATTACCTATAGTGCATAGTTTTTAGATAAATTAAGAAGAAACCATACTGTTAAGCTCTAGAATTAATGTATCGTTTAGTAATTAAGAATTGATAATTGGTCAACTGTGACCAGATTTCAGTGGTATAAATACAGCTTAGGTGTTTAATAAAAAAAAACTAGTTAATAGTCTCCTTTATACTATAGTCCCATCTGATTTTTATAATTAGCCTTGTGATAACTTTTTCTTTCGTAAACATATTCTTCTAAAACTTAGTGTAACTTTGAGTTAAGTCAATTATATCAAATGGTTTTTCTAATAATTTTAAATAAACTTTAAGCTCTTCGATATTACAATTACTGCTTCTTATATTATCGCCTTAATAATCTCATATCTAGAATTAATCGTTCTTGTTTCCATTCCTGAAGACACTTTTTGTAAATAGGTTATTCCGGCCGCTCATTTATATTTTTTATATGAACTAGTCATTAGACAATCATCATCCAAGAAGAGTTGGACGACGTCGCTAGCCGTAGGCCGAGAGCGGGCCACCAGCATTGGCCCTTAAAAGTTTTCGTTGACCGATGCGGAGGCGTTCTCGTCGCTCTCTGGATGCGATGCGAGAAGAGATCTTTCGCTGCTTCTGGTGGTTTGGGATTCGTGGTTTCGTTTCATTCTAATCATTCCTCTCGGCGGAACCGGCGCGACGGACGGTTCTATGGTCTTTTGGACATTTTAGACGGACGTGATTTTTTTGACTTTTTCGTTTACGGATATTTGGTTTTTTTCTGTGGTTGGTGAGTGCTTTAGGGGAATTTTCTGGCATGGAATTATTTAGCAGGCGATATAACATGTAAGTTTGTGCTTTTATTTGAAAAGTTTAGATATTATATACAGGGTGTACACAATTTTTTTAAAGAAACTAAAAATGTTTTTGACAAATTCTACAATGCACTAGATATACATATTAATTTTAACATTATGCAATTTGTTTACTATTATATGCCACTCGCACTGACTTAACTTTGAAAGATCTTTTTATTATGAATACTTTTTGGTATATTATAGTCACTTCGAATTGGAATTGTGTTTCATGTCGGGTAAAAATCTAATTAATCACTAAATCTATATTAATTTTATCATCAAAATAGTGTAGGGAAATAAGCAGAAAAGACCTGTTCTGGTACTGTGACAAATCCTGGTATCTGAAATTTGTTGCAAAGATTTTCTGCAAAGATTTCGGCGTCTTTTTTAATTATTGACAATTTAGTGAGAAAAATGCACTTTTTAGTCTTTTAACTTACTATTAAAAAATATTTGAAATAAATTGACAAATCTTAATCTTTTAACACTATATAAGCCTTTAAAATAGCGATTGTTAAAAGTTGTAAAAGTAATTACTTGCTTCGAAAACTGCAAAATAAGGCAAAATCGTTTATTGTTTATAGCTATTGCAAAATCAACGTAGATAATTGTTATTGCGACGAAAGTTGAATACTGTGGTCTTTAAAGAAACCCTTAAAATTTCAAATCGATCCATCAATTAGTCTAAAAGTTAAAACCTTGAATTCATTCGGAAAATATTTCCATGAAACTTTGCATAATCACTTTCATGAACTACCCCATAATAGTCCAGTCGTCAAAGATTTGACCCCTAAAAAGCATACGAACAAGCTGAATTTTTTGCCGAGAATATCAATATTGAGACCACAAAAGTTGAAAAAAAGTTTACCACTTTTACCACAAGCTTTCCCCTAAATGCCCCCTCATAGGGGGTAAAACTCTGCACGCCGTAGAAAAAAATATTTAAAAAAAAAATTTAGCTGGGATAATTTGAAATTAAAAATTTTTATTATCACTTTTTGTGTGCAATGAAGTGTTCTCTCAGAAACATCGCCTGAAGCAACCGGTGATTTGAATGTCAGTTTCGCGCGTTCAATAAAATTTGTATTAACTGGAAGGTAAAATTTGATAACTTTTGATCGGAGTGCCATACCGACAAAAATCAAAATGCGTTTTAAAGGTGGAAAGTGCACTTTTCGTTTACAATTGTATTTTCTCGCAAATGAAGTCAGCTTCTATAAATCTGTTCCATAAATAAACGTTGCGTGATTTTTACCTTTTTTACGGTTCCCGTGAGATCAATCAAATTTATCACTTTTATTGACCGGTCGTAGTAAAATTTCCATTGTTAGCACCCAGTCTTCAAAATTTAAAACATGAAATCTTAAAACTTAAAACATCAATCAGTGGTCGAACCTTTGAAAATTTGTCCTGTGTATCAAATTTTGCATTGTTCCAGCAATGAATATTCTGTATAATAAATCTGAAACGGTTTCTAGACATTGCATTAGCTACAAAGTCGTGAATAGAATCAGGCGATTTTTCCTAGTACATATCTCGCCTAGGAACACTCATATATCCACTATATAATAAAAATCCAATAAAACATTTAATTTTGTTTGTTGCAATATCGCCTTCACGGTTATGTAAATTGGCGTACATATTTGAAAATTCAACAAGCATCTGAATAACTGTATCATCAAAAATAGGAAAAAAGTATCTACCGGGGAAATAATGTTTTTGGACCTTCTATTATACTCCAACTTGAAATCTTGCTATGTATATCTCTCTTGGTCCAATGATAATTTTTGCGGCGTTTGCTCTTCTGTTCTTTCACATTTACTGTAGCAGCTACTTGTTTTTTAGACTTTGACGTATTCGTTTTAGAGTGCGGCAAAGGGATGTCGTCTTCATCTTCATTTATGTCGGATTTGGTATAGGTTTTGGATCATTTATGAGTATTTCCGCCTCTACATGTAGTTGATTTCCTGGCAAGTTACTTATTTCCACATCATCTTTATCACCGCTGTCCTCGTCAGTGTCTTCCCCATCTTTGGGTGGAAGAATAATTATGTCGTCAGGAAGTTCATTATCTGACAGATTTTCTATCTCGTCCATTAACTCACTAAAAGTCAAAGGTTTTGTTCAGTACCTAAAAAAATATTGGACAGTGATTAGTTTAGGGCACGCAACATAACCAAATATATTTTTGGTAAACTTTTTTGCATTTTTTTGGGGTCCCAAAATTAATATTCTCGGCAAAATTCAGCTTGTTTATATGATTTTTAGAGGTTCAATGACATATTCGTCTCTGCCGAGAGGACTATAATAAGATTCAACACGTCTCCCAGGCGAAAAGTTGTTCCAATTTCTTGCCATTGTCAAGTGTGACCTTGCCGAAACGTCGTCAAAATAATGGTTTTTATCAAAACCAAAATTATTCAACGCGGAGCCAAATCCGGAAAACTACAGAAAGCACCCTTGCGAGATCAGTTCTCGAGTTTGTTTGCGATAATTTTGATGTATGGCTTTTCGTATAATTTGTTGGGCATTGTTCCATGCTGGTATGGTTCGTTTCTCTGCTTCTTTACAATTACTTAAAAAAAAGTTAAATTAAACAATTTTAAGATTAAACTTACTGTTGAAGTGTTGGTATTGGTGCTGTTCAGGCACACGTTCTTCGTCACAGGTGAGGAGAAAAGTATATTTTTTGCTACCAGAACGCTTTCAGAAAAAGAGAAAAAATATTCTCAAATAGAAAAAGAGGAAGTGTCAATAATATTTTTAGTTTATTTATTGACATTCCCATGATAATTTTCGATTGTTACCTTTACTTCGATTATTACCCTATCTTTCGTAAGACATTTTTTGACAGTCTTTCTTATCGAAACTTATAACAATTTAATCTAATCTTTCTCATATTAAACACATTGCAGATGGCACTAAGGATCCCGATTTGTTCAAAGTATATAAACAACAAAAATTTGAATATAATCTTCAATTACAAAATGCTAAAAACCCAGCTTACTGTGATTTTATTACTAATTCCAATAATAAACCTAGAGACTGCTGATAAATAGTAAATTTCGAAAGAAATAATACAAGATCCAGTTCGGTACCACCTGATCTACCTCCAGACGAAATAAGTCAATTTTTTTACTACAATTGCCGAGAATATAATTACATCTCTTCCCACTATTAATGTCGATGTCCTCTACAATTATAGAAATTATTCTTCTCCGAGCAAATCCTTTTTTTTTTCGTCCTGTTGTGGAAGAAGAGGTCTCTCAAATATTAAAGTCTCTTAGTAATTCTAATTGTAGGGGCGTTCACGAAATTAATAGCAAAATTTAAAAAAAATTACCTAATAGTTTTAACACCTTTCACTCATGTAATTCTATCAACTGTAGTAAGTATTACCGGAAGTACTAAAATACTCAAAAGTACTACCTATCTACAAAAAAGCTGCTTCCTCAAAAACTGACAATTACTGAACAATAAGCATTATTTCTACTTTTGAGAAAGTTATTGAAAAGGTTATCAAACAACAATTTTATTCCTATTTTGAGTCAAATAATTACTTTAGCAACTCACAATATGGATTCAGAAGTGCTCGTTCTACTACGAACGCGGTATTTAATATTGTGAGCGAGGTGATTATGGGGCTTGAACGCGGCAATCGCATAGCAATTTCTCTTTGCCACTTGTCGAAGGCTTTTGACTGCATTTCACATAACATTTTGCTTCACAAATTAAATTACTATGGAATCATAGGTATCACTCCTAAGCTTATAACTTCTGATCTATATGGCAGACACCAGGCGGTAGTGTCTAAAGGTCATCTCTACAATTCGCAGATGATACGACATACGTTATATCAGTAAAAAATAATGGTGATTTAAAAATGTCTTATGAGGAAGTTTGCAAGAAAAATGAATCTAGCATATGGTTTGCTGCAAACAAACTAAAACTTTACTCTGATAAAACGCAAAATTTGGTTATATCTGCAAGTAATTTACACAATGATCCAGGTAACAAAGAGACTGTTAAACTGTTGGGAATAACCATAGATAATCGACTCAACTGGTCGGCTCATATCTCACAAAAAGCTATCAAGTTCATTATTTGTTGTTTGCAAGGGTTGTCAACTTTGAAACATTAAAAATGTTATATTTTTTATTCCACTTTCACCTAAACTATGGTTTAATCATATGGGGCAGTTCAACAAATGCACTTCAAATTTTTAGAATCCAAAAGAAAGCTATCAGTATTTTAGCAGGGGTTAGTTATCTAGAACAGTGGTCACCAAATGGCGGTCCGCGGTCCGTATTCGGACCGTGAGCTTGTTTTGTGCGGACCGCCGTTAAATTCAAAATATAACAATAAAATTATAGTGTAAAATTATAATCAAATCTAAATATATAAATATCTAAATGACCATTTGGGCTTTCTCTTGGACACAGAAAACGTTGCAACTATCGCATTTTTGGCGGATATCTTTAGACATCTGAATTTCTTGAATTTAAAACTACAATGCAAAGGAAAACTTGTTTGTGAACTTTTGTCGGATATTAGAAGTTTTTCTAAAAAGATTGAACTTTTTCTGAGGATATTAAGGCCGAACTTTTGCAGTTTCCACTCCTTAAATCCGTTTGTGATAGTAATAAAGATATTGATGTTACTCAGTTCTCACGGTTGATTGAACTTGATTTGAAATTTAAAAAACGATTTGCTGATTTCCACAAAATTTTTCACTCAAGCCTAATGGTGTATGGACCAGCGAAGCAGCAGACGTTTTTAAGAGTAACAAAGCTGCCCTTCGGATGGAAATGACGGAGTATCAGGATGATTCCGTTTTAAAGGAGGTTTATACTCAAGTTCCAGAAACGCTTGCCTGGGACAAATTTTGGATTAAATGTGTGACAAAAATATCCAGAACTAAAATCGTTGGCAATAAAACTGTGTACTATGTTTGGCTCAACTTACGTTTGCGAAGCCACTTTTTCAATCGGTAGGGATCTTGGTTGACAGATGAACATCTCGGCTCCTTAATGAGAATCAGTTGTACTAACCTCACTCCAAATTTCATACAGGTTGTACAAAATAAAAAGTGTCATTTTTCTCACTAATAGTTTAATTTTGTAAGGAGTTTTACCTTTATATTTATACTTATTGTAATCATTAATTTTGAATTTAATTAAACTAGTGTAAAATTTGTTATGTGCGTTATTTTATGGAAACTAATGTAGAAAAGATAACATGGTAATTACCATTTTGTATCATTTTGTATAAATTTCTAACTTTTAAAATATTTTCAGTAATACTTTACAAAACTGTTGTGTTCAAAATGTACTGATAATAATATCAAAACAATCATTTACTGCACCAGGAAAGTATTCAAGTGTACAGTGGACAAAAAAACAATGAGATATTAGTTTGCTTTTCCATACTTATATAGTTTTTTTATTCGCCGTAAAATGTACAGAACTGCAGTTGTAAAGTATCCAAAAGCTATTTAAGGTAGGCTGTTACTAATATTTAAATGTTTAAATAGATTTGCATATGTTTAATAAAATTGCTGGACACTATAGTTACAGAAAGAAAACAACCAGAAAAAGTAGCATTAAATGATTAAAGTAAGTTCTAAGATACAAATATTTCAAAATACGCCGCAAAAATTTATTAAACAAAAACGGGAGAAAAAACAATAGTGAGGTTGATCTCATAAAGTAGGGGTATGAAATAAACTCAAGGGGTAAACCCTTTATTTCATACCCCTCCCTAAACGAGGTGGCCTAGTTGCCTAGTTTCAACTCGTAACCAGGATGATCTCTTGAGGGGGGGGGGGGTTACAACTACTGAAGGGTTTCTGGGTAACGCGCCCCCGGTTCCGCCACTGCCTGGTTAAGTGCTTAGTGTCCGGACCGCGGAAGAGTAGTAGGTTTTCGAAACGGACTCTCAGGGAATATAATTGGTGACCCCTGATCTAGAACACTGCCGACGTTTCTTTATCAAATTCAAAATTATGCCGCTACCTACTCTGTTGATAATTCAAGTTCTAACTTAAAATCACAGAAAACGTGCCCAAACATTGAGGCATTCGAGATGTGGTGTTACAGGAGAATGTGGAAAATACCACTACTACTATCGGTTTACAGCGTTCTCCGACGCCTTCCGACTCCTAACCGCCATTTTTCTCTATTCAGCCATAGGCCTGGAGGGATTTCTCTTTCCTCTAGTTCTTTTTCAATTCCCTCTCTCCAGCTTTTTCTCGGCCTTCCTCTTTTCCTTCTTCCTTGTGGTGTCCACGTCAAAATCTGTTTTGGAATCCTGTCATCTGGCATTCTCTGTACATGGCCGTAACTGTTTTGTTTTTTTGTTTTGTTTTTTTTTTGTTTTTAACTGTTTTGTTTTTATGTCATCAACTATTGTATGCTTGACTCCCATCATTTCACGTATTCTCTCATTTGGTATCCGATCTCTTCTTGATTTTCCTGCTGCTCTTCTCCAGAAGTCCATTTCTGTTGCTAGTAACAGTTTCTCTGTTCTTTGTTTCATTTGCCAAACTTCGCTGCCATATGTGATTACACTTTTAAGTATGGTGTTGTATATTGGAAAATACCATGGACAGAAAAAGTAAGAAATCAAGATGTTCTGCTGAAGATGGGGAAGGAATGCGAAGTCATAAAAAGATGTTCTGCTGAAGATGGGGAAGGAATGCGAAGTCATAAAAACCATACAAACGAAAAAACTGGAATATCTGGGCCACATAATGAGAGGAGAAAAGTACTTTCTGCTTAGACTCATAATCCAAGGAAAAATCTCGGGAAAGAGAAATGTGGGACGTACTAGGATTTCCTGGTTGCGAAATTTAAGGAAGTGGTATGGGTGCAGTTCAATACAGTTATTCAGAGCTGCAGCCAACAAAGTAAAGATTGCTGTGATGGTAGCCAACCTCCGATAGGAGACGGTACTGCAAGAAGAAGAAGTGTCCATTTAATAAAGCAGTCTGATGTTCACAATACGCGAAACTGTCACTACCTACGAACAAATCGCTGTAGATTACATCTTTCATATAAAAATTGCCTTCATTATAACTATTACAATTAGTAGTATTAAACAGCTAAGCTGTAATAGTTTTGATAAAGTTATAAAAAAATATCTTCAAAAACATTGTTTTTACTGCTCAGAAGAATATATGACATTGCAGAACATCCACTGAATTGCTTACCGTAACTTTGTCATAAATCTTTTTCTGTTTAATGTTTGTGATCTATGTAAATTACGTTTTATATTCCTTTTTTATATACTATGTATTTTTTGGACTTGCTACCAACAATATTTTTACCATATTATAAAGTACCATGAGCAAACTATCAACCATTGCTTCATGGTATCTTTAACAGCTTTTTTAGAAAATTAGTCCAATATTTTGTCGGCAGGTGTACTTATATACTGTCTGGATGAAAAAATTATGTGCAAATTTATACATTTTTCAAAGGTTAAGTAAAATAAATTTTTACCTAGAAAACAGTTATGTTTAATAAACATTAGCAAGCAATTGTCTGTCTGAAAAGTGTCTATCGTTAATAAATAAATTGTCTAGAGGCTATTCAACTTCCTAAAGTAAATCATTCAGTGTAAACCTAAGCATAATAATTTACTTTAAATGAAAATAGCTGCATAGCTAATTTTAGCGGCATTACGATTCTAAGCAGGTATATATTTAATTTAAATACAAACTGAAAATTAGATCTATGTATTGATAAAGTATCGATGCTATATATACCTGCGTGTTTATTAATTTAACGTACCAGACTTCCTTTATTTTTTAGAATTTCAGGATGTGGAGATATTCGTCAATAATTTTTTGATAGGTCAATAGTCTACACTGTTTTTTTTTGTTCTACAATTGTGCCTCCTTCTCAGTGGACAAACGACTAACTGATACCGTTCTCGCTTTTCTGTTTTCCTTATTAATTTATTTTTTAAATCCTCCTCCTTCAATTCCTTTTGTTAAGCATGTTAAGATATTCTTAACATCTCTACATGACATCGAAATGAAGATACCGACGACAGTAATTATGAGTATGAATCTAATTCTTAATTACACTGTAAGGTAATATGTTTTCATTTTCTCCTTAAGAACAATTTAAAGTGTTATTATAGAGTTATTGAAGAGGTGTTTTATGTCAAAAATTTACTTAATCCAGTCTGAGAGACTTGCACACCCCTTAAAATAAATCACATTCTGATGTTACAATTCATTGGAGCAAGGTGTATTGATTCGTGTTATCAGGAACTACTCCACCGCGCTCCAATGCTCCAGGCCATCCCTTTCTATCCTACAGCATTCTGATGCCCGATAGAGGCTCACTATTAGCCAAATGATTTTCGTGTGGAAGTCCTAGATTCTCCGCTCTGAGCTGCGTCCAGTTCGGCGACTCGGTGCCCGAGGATGTGGGCCCTCCGTGCCCAGGTTTGGTGTTTTGTTAATTGTTGTTGATGGCTGTCGCCTTTTTGATAGTATTATTTTATTCTTTTGGTGGCCAAAGCCTTTATTTATTTATTATTATTATTATTATTTTTTGAAGGTTGTCCTGAAAATAAACATCAATTATTAAAATGTCCAGTGCTGCGTGTGGGGCTTCCTCTGTTGGTAGAGCTACGAATTATTTAGACTTTATGTGTTTAACAGGATTTGTAGTTTTGATCTTTTGTGATTTCATCAGTGGAACGCATCATATCTTATTATCCCTCGCAAGATCGTGCTTGGGTGTTTCTCTAATTCTGTAAACTTAATTCTGGATTTTTTTGCGATTTTATTTATACTTACAGACATTTTTAAGAAACTAGAATGGAACAACAAGGGTATCAATGTCGACGGATCATACTTAAACCACTTGAGATTCGCAGATGACATAGTTTTAATAGCCGATAATATCCAAGAACTAAATGATCTGTTACAATTAAATGCAGTTTCAGGAGCAGTAGGCTTAAAAATGAACTACAGTACAACAAAAATACTGAACCGAGACAAAGTAGCATATATCTTGAAAAACACTTACATTCCTGTAAGTGTTTTTCAAGATAAAGAAAAAGGTGTATAACACATGCATACTACCAGTTTTTACCTACGGCTTGGAGACAGTAGCCGTTACCAAAAAATCTGCTAAAAAATTAGAAACAACTCAAAGAGCAATGGAACAAATCACGCTTGGAGTATCACTGAGAGACAAGATTAGAAACACCGAGATAAGACGTAAGAGATAAGATAATAGGTGAACATGGAGAATTCTAGAATGGAGACCAAGGACGACAACAAGAAGCATGGGAAGACCTCAAAAAAGATGGGTAGATGACATAAGAGCAGTGCCAGGTAAAGAGTGGATTAGATTGGCGCAAGATAGAGAAAGATGGGCAATTGGGAGAGACCTACATTCAGGAGTGGATGGAAAATTGTTGACAAAGAGAGAGCTGTGTCGTCTGCATAACGGCTGAGTAGTGTTCCTGGTGTTCTTGGGACATCTGCGGTGTATATTGTGTACAGTAGGGGTGACAGGACTACTCCCTGTGGCACTCCAGCCTCCGGAGCTCCTTGCTCGGATAGTACTTGTCCTATTTGTACATTGAAGCTTCAGTTGCTCAAGTACGAAGATATCAGTCTCATTATGGCCTCACTGTATCCGTAGCCTCTCATTTTTTATATTAGGCCTGTATGCCAGACTTTTTCAAAGGCTTTGCTTAGATCCAGGAACGCTGCTCCTGTACTCTGTTTGTCGTTAAATCAAGCTGTTATGTTTCCTGAGAGTCTAAGTACTTGTAATTCACTAGAGTGTTCTGCTCTAAATCCGAACTGGGCTTCTTTAATTAGTCCTATTTCGTATGTTCCAGCTTGTAGTCTGCTTAGTACTCTTTCTACGATCTTGCTAACTGCTGGTAGAAAGCTTATTGGCCTGTAGTTTTTCAGAAACATGGTATTCTTTCCTGGCTTCGGAATAATGATAACGTAGGCTTTCTTCCATCACTTTGCAGTCCTGTAATAAAATCATCTTTATTTTGACATATACGCATGCGCAGTTTTGCGTCCTTTATTTTTGTCTTTTAATAAAATACAGGCCGCCTATATTTAAATTAAATACAGGACACAGAACTTTTATTTAAAGATCCCTTATTTTGACGTAACCTGTCAAATTATAGGGACAAAGAGTTCTCATTTCACTTATATTTATATAGATATTTGATCAAATTTGTTGTATGCTTTGTTTTATTTAATGAATATTGTTTTTAGTACATATTATTATTATTCTCAATTAGTGAATCTGCATGATTATTGTTTTACGCTAGGCCGATAACATTCATAAGTAACAACTCTATGTTTTCATCATTTGCGCCAGCTAAATTAGCTATATCTAATGGTTCTTCTTCTTCAACATTGTAACACGAGTATTATAGATTATAGAATTCTGAATCTTGTTTTAATTTTGGGTTTTGTAGTCAAATACTGGAGTTTAAGTAATACTCTTTAAGGTTTGTTAGCCTTTTGAGATTAATTTAACTCTTTCTCAAAATATACTAAAAATGAAAACAAAAAACTACGTTAGATAATGAAGTTGTTGTATCTTCAACAGGCTTACCCTTGTGAGGATGTTACTATAAAATTAGCAGAATTACTTAACATTTGACATTTTATTAATTTGCTTTTTTTTCTTTCATTCAAAACTTATTACACTGGATTTCATTATATGTTATTATATTAATATACCACACAGATTCCCTATAGACTACATATAGTACATAGTATTCTTTGTATTGTATCATTCTTTATAAAATTGAGGTTATTCAACCTCGCAAAAACCGAACACAACCAACAATTTTCAGCGCCATAATAAAAATTTATGATCAAAATTACCTCTAAAAATATTCAAATTCTAATACCGATTCGGATAAAATATTAAAGTACAAGAAACTAAGATATTATTAAAAAAATAATTTAATCTAATAAAAAAAGTATAATTGGAGCAAACCGGCAATTATCGATGCTCTAAGGCGAATACCGTCTGGTCAAAAACCTTTTCGGATCTATATATTTCTTTTTTGCTTTTTTCATTTCACAGAATGGGAATGGAAGAAGTGGGTCTACAGCGTAGTCTGTAAATTATTTAAAATGGGATGAATTGATTGCTTTTAGAGTCATCAAATACACATCTTATGAAGGTTTTGAAACTATTTTGAAACTCATGTTAAGTAAAATTTTTTATATGGCCATATATTTATATTGTTTATGTATGCTTCTGGCTGATTTGGTAAATTCCAAACTATGCGTTTGCAACTATTTATCATATTTGCTCTTTCTTTTTGTAGGTTTATCATTACTCTAGCTCTTGCTGGTCTGTGGTCGCTTCCTACTGATAGTTTATTGAGTACAGTGACATCTTGAATAATTTGCTTTTTGTCTGTTATTATATAATCATATTCGCTCTTAGTTCTTCCGTCTGGACTAACCCACGTCCATTTTCTATTCTGTTTCTTCTTAAAAAAGGTGTTAATTGCATACAGTTTGTGTTGCAGTAGAAAGTTGGTAAGCATTTCGCATCTTTCGTTTCTTACTCCGATTCCAAAATCTCCGATTGCCACTTCTTGTTCGTCCTTTTTCCTTCCGAGTGTTCCGTTAAAATCTCCCATTAACAGATTGTAATGAGCCGGTTCCTGCTTTTTTGCTTTTTCGATTTCCTCATAGAAGGCTTCAGCAATTTCATCTTCGTAATCGCTGGTGGGGGCGTATACCTGGATTATTTTCAGATTGTCTGATCTTGGTCTTGATCTCTTATTTAGTCTTAGATTTATATACATAACTCTTGGGGAAATGCAGTAAATGCTCTGTATATTTTTCTGTAATTTTTTGTGTACTAATAAACCTATTCCTCCAGTTGTCGATTCTGTTTCCCGTTTATAGTGGAATATATTGCCTGATTTTAGTTTGACCTGATCTTCAGCTCTTCTTTTGACTTCGCTAATTCGTATAATATCCCATTTCACATGTTTGAGTACATTGTAGGTAATTATGTGCAGAGTTCGTCGTTCTTGGTAACTGCCTGTACACGTCGACTAATCCTGTCTATGAGGTTGCGAATATCATCTTGCTGGGTGTTTTGCCATTCCTCTTCTAGAGCCAAGCGAAGTTCGTTAATTGAGGCTGGTGCGACCTCTAATATTCCTACCAAGCATGTCCCAAACGTGCTCTATTGGGTCCAGATCTGGCGAACACGCTGGATACCAACTTCCTCTTAATATTGCGTGACGCACATTGCAGAGTGGGGTCGCGCATTATCTTGCATTAATAGAAAATCATCGCCGATATATTGAGAAAGGGGTACTACGTGATTCGCTAAAATTTCCTCAATATACCGGTGTGCAGTCAACGAACCCTCAATAAATACCAATTCAATGTGCGCCCTCGGGATATTGCTGCCCATACCATCCCATGGTTAACGCGGGGACTGAAAGCGCACTCCGCAAATCTCTCTCCAGTTCGATATCATACTCGTTCTCTCCCATCTGATGAGTGAAGACAGTATCTCCACTTATCCGTAAAAAGAACATTACTCCATTGTCCTAAATTCCAATGTAAATGTTTCCTGGAAAATTGTAGTCCAACCACTCTGTGCCATGGAAGTAATTTGGGCCCAGTTGCTGGTCTTCCACTTTGCAAACCAAATTCATGTAATCTTCGATGAACTGTTAAGACACTTACCTTATCGCCTTGAACCTCTTGAAGCTGATTTCTTGTTTGCACCGCTGTTAAATGACGATCCTGCAAAGCGTTGACTCGTATAAAACGATCATCTAAAGCGTTTCCAGTAGTTTTGGGCTTCCTGCCACTTCCAGCTTTACGCTAACACTCTCGCCACTAAGTGTAACATTAATGTGCACTCTGTATTGACACACGTGTAACATTAATGTACACTTACAGCGTTTCACGTTAACAAAATAATATAGTTTTGGCGCACGATGAAAAAATTTCAAATATCATTGGCGGCGAGAGTGTTAACAACGTTCAACTACCCTTTGGATAGTAGAGCGATGAGGTAGTACTCTAGCCACATATTTATAATTTCGCCCATCTTTAACCAGAGCAACGGCTTTCGCACAATCTTCGACACTAAGAACCATGATCAATCATAGGTAAACAAAGTGTAAGTGTCAATAGGACATAATGATAACAGTCACCAAAGCCACCTCGTCGTATTATAAAATAACTCCAAAATAACCATAATTAAAAAAGTCCTAAATTGTGGGTGGTAAATTCATATGACTCTAAAAAATAAACTAAGGCATATTTTGACATGAAACAAAAAACAAAATGCTTAGA
The DNA here is from genome assembly GCF_040954645.1 of Diabrotica undecimpunctata. Taxonomy (NCBI): domain Eukaryota; kingdom Metazoa; phylum Arthropoda; class Insecta; order Coleoptera; family Chrysomelidae; genus Diabrotica; species Diabrotica undecimpunctata. The sequence goes on along the minus strand of NW_027313572.1, from coordinate 415 downwards.
AGACATGGTTGCAACCGAAAAATAAGGTTTTACGAAAATTCGCAAACGGAATTCTTCCACAGGATGTTTCAAAGTTACGATAATAAAACTACGTTTTAATTAACCCCTCACAATAAGTCAAATATAAAATTTTATCAAATAACTGACTATATCATATTAAAATTTATAAATTTATATGCAGTGTGCTAAATAGGGCTAAAAATAAAAAAATTGAAATACTTTGAATTTGACCAAAATTTTCTCCGTTGCATTTTTTTGCGTCTAAGTGTAATTCTTTCTCATCTTGAAATACAAGTAACGAATATAACGGGTGATTTTTGGTATCTAAATGAATATGATAATAAACGATAAAATTTAACGCTAGTGAGGCCCCAGCATTAGAAAATAATTAGGAAAAAACTCTGAGATAGCGCGT
>NW_027313571.1:0-20907 GCF_040954645.1 Diabrotica undecimpunctata | reverse complement strand
ACGCGCTATCTCAGAGTGGAAAGGGAGAGAGAAAGTATATATCACAAACCAACCAATTAGCCATATATGCTGTCTCTCAAGAACACGTGACTTACAGCAACCATGCAGCTGTAGAAAATCATTGATTGTATTGATTATTTGATAACCTTCTTTTGATGCTTCACATTTATAAAGTAATATCCTTATAGTAGTATCCATTTACCCTGCTTTCACGGATCGCTAACAACTCATAACTCTTCTGATGTAATATTTGTTTATTAAAATTATTTGGAACTACTTTTATTATAAATCACACAAAATGTATATAAATTGTATAATATAATTGTATAAACTGTAGTAAATATTATAATTATAGAGTATTTATCATTTACTGCATTGCGAGATCTATCTGCTTTATGTAAATTCATGTCTTAGATTTCCAATTCTGTATAGAACGTGTTAACTCAACTAAAAGGGACTGGCATGATCGTTATATTAATATGGTAAACAAGCAGAGCCTCCTTTAAATTCTGGTCTTTGCCATATTTTGCTATGCATGCAAGACTGGAACGGTCAAACAACCGGATAGACTATGAATAGACACTTTTAAAATATGGTCAAGGATACTACTTCGAATTCCATGGACGGTTCACCGCACAAATGTCTCGGTTATAGATGAATCAACGTCTTTTTAATACAGTTAACTCTGAAATTTTAAAGTTCTTTGTGTAAATATCCAGTGATAAACAGGTGGGCTTGATACGTGGGTTGAATGCATAAGAACAAAATCCTCAAAAAATTACTAAAACCTAGAGTTTAAGGAAAAAGACCTGTCAAACGACCCAAAAAAGAGATAGAAGGACACAGTAGATGAGAGTGTCAAATACATCTTAAAAAGAAATTTGTAGAAAAACGTCAGTAAATTGACGTCATTGGAGAAGTTTACTGAAGAAGACCAAGGTGGATGAAGGATGAACTATACGGTTTAAAAATTAGTTCTTAAATTATCTCTTTTGATACAATTTCTTACTTGAGTTTCTACCAGTATTATTTTAATTAAAGCATAAAAAAGCACAAGACACCAGATACACTAAGTATAAAGCGTGTTATCCGGCAGGAATGTGTCTTGTCTCAGCTCCTTTCTTACCTCTCCTTTTCAAGGAGAATTAGAAAAGAACACCGACGATATAAAAATAAACGGGAAATCTATAAATATTCTTTGATACACCGAGGATGCGGTCCTAATCGCACAAAATCCGAAGGAAATCAAATATCCTCTACAGGAACTTAGATTCCTTGTGGATTGAAATGAAATAGAACTGAAGCAGCTTTTGATCGTAATGTCTAGAAAAGAACATTTAAACTCAAGGACTTTATCTATTAATTAAAGTATAGGGATACAGATTTCAATAACTAAAGAAATGGAAATGTTTTATTCAGTTCTATTAAGTGAACACATGGACACTCGAGAGTTTCACCTTGAGCAGAGTAGAAACTTGTAAAATATGAATCCTATGATTAACAGGATATGTGTTACATAAAGAGCGTCTGCGGTTAAGTAACAGAATTGGGGAATATGTGCACACGAAGAGACAAAAAAGAAGCTTTGATATATATATATATATATATATATATATATATATATATATATATATATATATATATATATATATATATATATATATATATATATATATATCAAAAATAAATTAATTAAACAAATAAATGTTAAGATGAATTGGATCACACAATCTATTGTAATAAAAAAGTGAAGAGAAGTTCCAACTGTGAGAATTAGTGGAGCACCAAAGTTTGTCATCCGAAAATAACTTTTTGGCCTTACGTCACACTTACATCATCACACAGCCGCCATACTGTATCATGTAAACGAGTTATAAGAAAAGTTGATTAAATGTTTTATTAGTAGGATAATTTTACAAATTAATGTATGCATTTTCAATTCAGTGTTTAGAACTGCAATGACAGGGCTATATATTTTTTTAAAGCTCTAAATATTAGGATTTATAACAAACTATACTAAACACGTTTTTTAACAAGCTCTATAATGTTTGCCTGTACGTACGATATAAAAGAAAACTCAGTATGTAGAATCAGAGGTACTTACAGTTGATGACAAAGAGGTCCAGGAGCACCACACAACTCAGGGAGTCCGCAGTGACTGCTTATTTTCTAGCTCGGGTTCCCAGTGAAAAGCAAAATCTGCGCGCGTCTACTCCTACATCTCATTTTCTGGCAGCGATTTTTATTTAGAAAATGCTAGTTTTACGTTTCTTAATAGACCATACCTACTTTTGCAGATACTAATATACAAAAATACGTGAAGTTTGAGACGGAATCATCTATTTAGATACATAAATGGGGAATGTATGGGTGTAATTCTGGAATCTACAGGGCTACTCGTAAAACTCATGAATCTATCAATATTTTTTAATAATAGAACCGGTTTTTAGATATATATACTCTCAATAAAAGTATTTTTTATTATATTATACTTTATATGGAATTGAGGCGGTAACTAGAAAAAGGGCCTATCTACTAAAAGTGTATTTTGAGAAACAAGCATTCAAATATTTAACATCTATGTCTAAGGCGAAGCAACACTTGCATTGTTTAAGTGTTGTAGTTTTAAGAATTTTCGATCCATTGATAAAATAATAGAGAACAATAGAGAACAGCTTTATAAAATATGTCCTTTTTTCTTTTCAAATGAAGAGTATTAATACAAGTTTATATAAGCCCTTCTTCTGGAGAACACATTTGTCAGATTAAAACGTCTTCTGCAGAAGAAAGGCCTATAACATTTTACTGTTGTATAGTATACTACAATTTTATATTATAGTATACAAAGGTTTAAAATAATAATCAAGGTCTTTTTACAACCAGAAAACTTTTATTTTGTTTACACTTGTTTATATTTCATATAATTTTATGCTAAATTTTCTCACCATCTGAGTCATCAGTACTACTCTCGTTGTCCTTTTCAGACGGTGTGCTTTCTTGAAATAAAAGTTTGTAGAAGTTTCTACTTTCTTCTCTTAACACGTTAAGCCCCATGTGCACCACACTGGTGCACAGCACGATTTTACCACAGACCATGTGTACCGATTTGGCTTCAGTATGTTATAGTGTTTAAGAGACTGTGGCCACGTAAGGGACGCAGTTTCTGTGATGTTATATGATAAATTAGAAAGGTCTGGTCTATAGAAAACAGAAATATGTCTTAGTCCTTGTTAAAACCTGCCTTCATTTTTTGTAGGTTAGTATTTTTTTGACATTTGTATATCACTGTGTTATCATCATGTGCGACAATAATTGTATTTATTTCCTGCAGTAGAAAAATATTCATATCTTCGTATAATAAACAAAAAATGATTATCAGAAGATGAACTTTGTCGGATACTAGAAAAATCTAGAAGAATTTGGACGGACATGGAGTAAGAAATGAAAGAGGAGATCTATTGGTTAACTATCTAGAAAACAACAAATTATTTGCCATGAACTCTTTCTTCAAGAAAAAACCACATAGGAAATAGACGTGGATGTCGCCAGATGGGAACACTAAAAATGAAATTGACTACATACTAACAAGCAAAACAACATTTTTGAAGACACCAACATTTTGTCACAGTAATAAACTCAATCTCTACTGGTAGTGATCACAGAATAATACGGGCTAAAATAAGTATTAAACACAAAAAAGATCGAAGACAATATGTGCACTCTAAGAAAAAAGTCCACCCAGAAAAATTAAAGGAGAATAAAGAACAATACCAAAACAAATTAAGAACAGCTAAAGAACTAAAGCTAACAGACCTTAATCTAGATCAACTAAACAAAGCCATCACTGAAGAACTTCTAAAAACTAGCTTAGAAGTAGCACCAGCAAAATCAGACAAAAAATCAAAACTAAGTGCCATATCTTTAGACATGCTACAACAACGGAGAAGCCTACTACAAGAAAATAAAAGAAATACAACTGAATACAAAACCCTTAATACAGAAATAAAAAGACATATAAAACAAGATCTCAAACGACATCAAGAAGAAGGAATCGAGAAGATTATAGAAGAAAACAGAAACTTAAGATCTATCAAGTCCCACCTAGGAAGAAAGAAAATCCTAGAGATGGAAAATAAACAAGGTGTAATAAAAAAAAACAGAACCCAAATATCTAAGATAACAAGGGAATATTATAGTGACCTCTACAGTTCTAAAAACAGTCCACCTGATACAACTCAACAAAACCTGAAATAGAAAATAATGAATGTAAACTCTGAAATATTACCCTCCATAACCGGAGAAGAAATAGAAAAAGCAATTAGAGATATGAATAGAAATAAGGCTCCGGGAGACGATGAAATTCTAGTTGAAATGTTAAAAGAAGGAGGGGAAAAGATAAAAGACTACCTAAAGATACTTTTCAATAAATGTTTGTTTGAAGAACAAATACCGCAAGAGTGGAACAAGGCAAATACAATTCTGATATATAAGAAAGGAAATAGATCAAAATTAGCTAACTATAGACCAATATCTCTCTGTCAAAAATCTATAAAACTTTCACTAAGGTGATCACAACTAAACAACAAATTTGATGCATACCAACCAGTTGAACAGGCAGGATTTAGAAAGGGGTACAGCACAACCGACCACCTTCACACCCTTAAAATATTGATAGAAAAGACCAATGAATACAACCTTCCAATATACCTAGCGTTTGTTGACTATGAAAAAGCGTTTCACTACACAGAACTATGGGCAGTAGAAGAACCGCTAGTTAATTGCCGAATAGATTCACGGTACAGAATGTTAATCCACAATATATATCAAAACGCCACTATGAGAATTCAGCTAGACAGAGATTTGCAAACTCCATTAATTATAATTTGTAGAGGTGTCAGACAAGGGGATACAATCTCATATTCTGGCGTTGGAAGACATTTTTAAATCTATAGACTGGGACAATAAAGGGATTTGTATAAACGGGAAATATTTAAATCATCTAAGATTCGCCGATGATGTACTCCTGATAGCAACAACTATAAAACAACTACGAATAATGATTTTAAACCTAGAAAAAACATCTCTTGAGAAAGGACGAAAAATGAATCTAAAGAAAACTAAAATAATGACTAATACAGAAGACAGATCAGTAATTACCATGGGTGGAACAAACATAGAACACCTCCAAGAATATATTTACTTAGGACAAGCTATCAGAGCAGACAAAAGTAACCAGACTAAAGAAATAACCAGAAGAATAAGAATGGGGTGGGCTCTGCATTCGGAAAATTCTCATATACTATCAAAAACCAAAAAATACCTTTAAAATTAAGAACGAAGGTATTTAATGCATGCATCCTACCTGTTCTGACATATGGTGCCCAGACGTGGACGTGTACCAAGAGCAACTTAGATAGAATAAAGAAAACTCAAAGAGCTATGCAAATGTTGGGAATATCGTTGAGAGATAAAAAGAGGAACGAGTGGATAAGATGCAAAACCGAAACAACAGACGCTGTCGAACATGCATTGAAATTAAAATGGAAATGGGCTGGGCATAACGAAAGATATCAGGATGGAATAAAGAAATTGGCCGCTGGAGACCATATACTGCAAAAAGGTCAAGAGGTCGACCGCAAATGAGATGGAAAGATGACATTGAGCAAAGCGCAGGTCCAATGTGGAAAAAACAAACAGAAGACAGAGACAAATGGTAGAGGCCTATATTCAACACATGAATAGATTTTGGGCTATAGATAGATAGATAGAAAAATCTGATTTCAGTGATTTTAATATATCATATTATGACTCTGATGCTGATCCTGCTTATCTAGAGAATGACAGTGATCAACTTTATTCGAGTAGTGATGAAGAAACTGGACCCAGTAATTCTATTGATAAAGTGGTAATAGGTAACTGATTTCGCTCACAGTACAGATTGGTGTTTTGATTGTTGTCTTACTTTATAGACAAAGGTGACGATGTTAGTAGACCAAGAAAGAAACAAAAGTTGTACAACGAAGTAGGTCCTTCTATTTAGTCGATGATTTAGTAATTGGTAAGATGTCTTATTTGCAATTTTTTATTTTGTATTACTTGTTAATTATTTAGAACCCATATAGAAACTGAAGGAATCGTCAACATAGACGATGTTAATTTAAGAGCAGATAAAATAATGTGGAAAGAAATAGATGGCCTGGAAGAACATTATTCACGGATAATTTCTATACAAGCTTTGAACTAGCACACGAGTTAAACAGACAAAGCACACACTTAGTTGGTACATTACACGCCAACAGGAAACGCAATCCAAAAGCTGCCGTAAGTGTAAAGCTCAAACTAGGAGAAATTAAATCTTTTTTAACAAAAGTTATTGTCAGCAAGTGGAAAGATAGGAGAGGCGTTCTCTTTCTAACTACTAAGGATCCTCCTTCAATGATTGAAGTAGAGACTAAACGTGGAACTGTTACTAAGCCATCGACTGTTGTCGAATACAATGCAGCAATTCCTCCCCATGAGCTCCAATTCGTAGAAGTACTAAGTGGTACTAGAAAGTCGCTATCGAACTTTTGACTAATACGGTAGTTGTCAATGCGCATGTGCTTTACAAATATGTTACGAGTAACACAATACTTTTTACTTCTTTCGGAGAAAAAATAGTTTTATCATTGCTAAACACTAGGGGTGCTTCCAAACAACAACAAGAACAATCCGTCAAACACTGCATTAGAGAAAAAGAGAATAGAGAAAGATGCACATTTTGTTATAAATTTTTTTCAGAACGCGATGGAAGGCAATCCGCAATGAAAAATGCTAAACAAGTACATACATGTTGTCCAGGCTGCCCCTCAACCGCTTTTATGTGCATTAAGTGTTTTTTTGATACCCATGCAAGTACTGTTAAGAAATTAATGTAACAGAATATCATATGTATATTTATTGCAATATATTTTTTTTGTGCATTGCAAACTGTGTGGGACAACCTGGTGAACATGGTCTGGACTAAAACCAAGAACAAAAAATTTTATCCACAGTCCGTGTGCACCAAAAGCGACCACAATGTTATTCCTTGTTTTAATTGTCAAAACGTTAAACTGTCATGTACACACAAATACTAATATAACTTTGATGTCGGAAGTACAAAAAAAAATCCTTTGGTCCGAGACAAAAGGAGCGCGTTTATGCTTCCGGTCTTAACGTGTTAAGTACTGAAACAAGTCTCTCGCGTCTTTTATTTTAGACTAGCGAACCAGATAAGTGGCGATATATTTTACACTACCTTTATGAATAACATTTTACTGTTCTGCTGTTTCAATCAGCACTGCTCAACAAGTTATCGTTTATTGGTTTTAATATTTTATTGCAATAGTACGAGTAAGGAATATTTAGTTAAACAGTGAATTTATTTCGTGTTAATTTTTTTTAATTTCTTCTGACGTATCGTATAATGTAGGTTTACCTAATAATCAAAGTTATGCCTTTAAAAGATCATATTATTTGAAAAATAAGGAGTACCGTGTGTCATATCAATTGTAATCTCCTTTATACGCACTTTAAAAATTTGTTTAGAAATGTATTTCTTAAATCCACACAATCATTGGAAAATGATTCATGCTGTTTAAAAATATGTTTCTGTTAGTAGATCAAATTCAAACGTCATCATATTTCTCTTCTGTTTATCGTTAAAAATTAATTGATAGTCGTGGGTTGTTCCACGGGCGTTCCACGACTGTTTTGGTTGTTTCTCCAAAATCTCCGAATGGTAAGGTGCCTTATCTAAAACTAGAACTAATGGTTCACTCAGACTAGATAACAGTTTCTCCTCAAGACATTTAACAAACATATCTGCATTCATATTTTCATAATAATCAGCAGATCAAATCTGCGTTTTTTATAAAGCCTTCTTTCTCTCCTGTATGCAGAATGATGTGTCTTTTGGCTTCGCTATCTGTGTATTTTATTAATTGTATGCTGTTGTCTTGCCAAATACTTTTAATTCCACCCTTTGACTCTGAGATAGCGCGTTCTAAGTATACGAATGTTGCATTTTCAGATTTAGGTCTAGCATATTCTCTCAAAAATTTAATTCTTTTGTGAACCACACTACTCCTTTCGCATAACAGTAACCTATTATTTTCTTTTTTGAAATTAAATCATAAATCTCTCAACACTTTCCAAAGGCTGGTCCTCTTAATTTCAGAAACTTGCCTTTCATTTATTTTGGCCAGTAAAGTATCTAAACTGACATGTTGATTGTTTTCACGCATTCGATACAAAATATTGCGAATTTCAAATTTTCGCCACCAGGTAAGTCAATGTTCCTAAAACGTTTACGAGTTGTTTTTTTGTCTTCGTGATACTCAGTCAGAGTAAGATCTTCTTGAGAATCTCTGACAGTCTTCATTACAGTTTTTAGCTTACTTTCACTTATCCCGACTACGTCACAAACGTTGATTTATACATAATAATAACTTTAAAGGTCCACCATTGTCTCTTTCCATGGTAAAGTATTTATGCACATTTGCAATTAATTACTCAATATCCAACTTACATATAGGCATGATGGTCACTTGAAACTACACGTTTGAATTACAATATACTGAGTTTAGATCAATATGATAGAAACTTTCTAACTGTTGTGCTTGAGAGGTAAAATATTATATAATCGCTTACAAGGATCCTAAACACATTAAGCTAATTAGCCTAATGATCATTAGGAAGCCGATTGTAATTTAATTATGTTTCATGAAAAGTTCAGAAATGGTTGGAAACCGCGCGTAAACAAATTAAAATGTTTCCCATAATTATTTTATTTTTAGTACAAGTATTTTCACTTAAAAATAAAAAGTTAGATATATTTACCAGACTCCTAACTTTAACCCGTAATTGCAGACGTCTTCTAGCCTTCCAGACGTTAATATATTCACCACTATTTAAATTGACACAGTGTTATAGTTTACTCTGAAGTATTTTTTAATAAAAATTAAAAGTGATATTTTAGTACTTTGCATATCAACTTTAAATATAAATTATCCTTAGTATGGTAGTATTTGTTTCAGAAAAAAGTATTAAACAAGTAGGTGAAAGAAATTTACGTTAAATAACATCATGCAAGAGTACTATCTATTAAAAAAAATATATAACAAAACTATGAACAACGGGTTAATGACATATATTTATTTTATACCTAAAATTTAGCAAAGTGTTAACCATTATGGAGAACACCAGTGCAGTTTACCGTGCCTTTTACTACAACGAAAGGTTTTCTGCGAATTCCGTTAATCGTTTAGAAGTGTAAGTTGGTTGAATGTACTGTATGTGGGATATTTTCTCTAGAAGCATCGTCAAAAAGGTCACTGATGTAGCTCTCCTATTCTTCACACTGTTGTTCTTGTTTCTTGTGGAGGTTGAAACTGTCCTGTTTTTTTTAGGTCTTCTATTTAAGACACCTAAACATGTATGTATTAAACTGTTCCGACGAATTTTTTTTTACCTTAACACGTTCTCCTATCCGCGACCTGGGAAGGCGCGCGATGGTGGATGGAGCAATCACACACGGGCTAATGCAACCACAATAGTTTAAAATTTGTCTTCTGATGAAGTTGCTATACAGTGAAATATGATAAGTTGATAATATTTTCTCAAAATTAAAAAAACGATGCTTTTTATGTTTTTTTAATTAGGTATGTAGCATGATTTTGTATCGAATTCCGTAAAAAACGTGTTTTTCGTTATTCTCTTAGCATTTTTATTACGGAAATAGGTAAAAATACAATTAAAAATAAAGAAAATTAATAATTGATTGGTTATATGTCTTGAAAAACAAATTTTTGATAATATACAAATTTTTTCTTTGCTTGTGTTAACCGTATTATGGTTAAATTTGTCGCCTACCAATTTTATTCTCATGGAACAGAAATATCTTAAAAATTTCTCAACAAATTTCTAGGCTATTTATAGAAAGATATAACATATACATTTTCCGTTTGGTTCGTCGGTGTCGGTTAATCGTTATATTGTCGGTGTTAAGTTTACAATCGTTGCCAAAAATATGTATTTCATTTATTTTAATACAAGTAACGCTTTGGCCTCACACAATTGGTTTTTGCAAATGTAGGTCATTTTTGCATGACCATCTAATATAAATTATAAATTGATAAAATAAATTGTCTATTAGATATGTAAAAAAGAAATGCGAAAAGAAAATAGAGAATATAAACAATCGATAACAGAATTAAAAAAGTCAGAGTCAATAGGTTGGAAAGGCTCGAAAAATAATCGAAAAGAAACAATATTTACAGTAAATGTATTAAAATTTATACAGATGAAGAGATAATAAAAGAAGATATGACAAATATAAGAATAGGACGAAAACGAAGAAGTAAATGTAAAAAGAGTAACAAAACTTGGCCAGAATACTTTTTTTGGTAGAAATAAGGGAAAAAACACATGAAATGGCCAAACAAGGCTCATCAATACCCTTTGTTGGACCGGAACGGAGTTCCGGTTACAAGAACGGCTACAAGAAAGTGGGTAGCATACAAATTTCTGGAATGCTGTAGGAATTCAGCAAGACACAGATAGACGAAACAGTTTATTACAAAACATTCAACAAAATCTACAGCAGACCTTATAAGCAAAGACATAAAAAAGAATCAAAGTAGTGTTGCCCAAAATCGGTCTTGGTCTTGCAGTCTTGGTCTTGTTCTTGCGTTTTCGCAAGACCAAGACCAAGACCGCCTTATTTTAGCAAGACCAAGACCAAGACTGACCGTGCAAGATTTACACAAGAACAAGACTAAGCCTGCGAGACTCTTGCGTCTTGCAGTTAGGACGGAGTGTCGTTTTAGCGAGTATTGTAGTTCGGGTATATGCTTAAATACTCTATGAGACGCAAAAAATATGTAATAAAAATTTAAAAAACTGGACTTATGCGCATTACGAACAATACCATAAACATACATCAAAATCATCAATCAAAATATTCATTAAAAAAAACACATTTGACACGTGCTCAGAGATCATATGTAAAAATAAAATATTTTGTACATTCTTTTCCAGCAGACGACTTCTTCGCTCTGAAATTAATTGTCCAGATTTAAATAATCTTGCATTGATACGTCGACAGTAATATCGTATCAAAATTTTTTAAAAATATGTCACCTTAGCTATAAAAAATATAACACTTATTATTACGGACACCCACTTAATAATTCAATTTTTTCCCATTATAATTTAGTTAGGAGGAACCTAAATAAACAAATCTTATCGGCCTAAGACTAAACATTGTTTCTGCTGAGTGTGCGATGAGATCATTCGGTTAAACCAAATTTGCTGAAAGAGCGCGATAATATTCAAAAGTTTATTAATACCAGACAATGTAGCTTACCGTGTAAACAAAATACCGAAATATTTAGAATAACGAAGTAACGATATATTAATTCTCGGTTTGTTATTAGATACTTAGGGTATTGAATAGTAACGGACAACGGACATTTATAGTAGTAGGTACTTTTTCGACATCACTAAACTTCATTTGACAAGTTTACAATTTGACATGGGAGACAAAGATACAAATAATTTTAAAATAGTCGGAGTAGTGAGCGTTGGAATTATAGATATAAAAGGCCTAAAAGCAAATTTGATTTTGTGAGTTTTTCGAAATAATTTATGCACCCTAAATTGCTTTGTTTGAATTGTGCCCACATAGAAAGGTGAAAATGAAAATGAAAAACAGAAACACTTCAGGTTTAAGAAAGCATCTAATATCTTTTCACAAAAAAGAATTACAAATATTTCTTCCTGAAAAACCAAAATTCTGGTTCCTAAAAAAATATTCCTACTACTTTATTTTGGTAAATTAATGTATTGATTAAGTAGATATCTCCTTAATTTAAAACTTCTTTTGATTATCATTGCTTTCTTACCTATTCTTTATTTTTTCAAGTTAGTTTTTTATATAAAAGTAGAGCTAAGATTGTTAATAACATTTATGTTGCTTTAATAAGTGGATTATAGTTTGTTATCTTATCACCTAAAGAATATGTGCCCTTGATACCTGTGTTTGGATTTTTGCCATATACCAATATTTTTTAAGATTTCCATTTCATATATGGTGGAGGTCCATCAATACCTTTCTAGACAGAAAATGTTCTTTAAAATACAGTCAAGTTTATAGACCAAGACCGGGAGTGCAATACCAAGACCAAGACCAGGTGTATTGGCGCAAGACCAAGACCAAGACTGTCTAAGTTTCGTCTTGTTCTTTCATTTGGGCAACACTAAATCAAAGCCGTAGAAGGTATGCTAACAGAGCACTGTAAGCTGAATAGGCAGTTAAAACTAATAGGATTGGCAGATGATAATAATTTATTATATATTATTAATATATACATATAGTAATAATATAATAGTGTAACTTCTTACATTAGAATGTAGAATGTAGAAAATGGGGCGGCCAATAGAGCCTGATACACTGCGACCTTTGCAGATCTATTGTGTTTCCCCCTTATTTTAAAGCACTTCATCTAGCTTGGTCCTCTTAATGAGACTCAACAGCCTTGATAGTGGCCTTTTCATGTAGCCTGGTGCTTCCGGTTTTTCCTCTCCGAGTTCTAGAAACCGCATTCGTGCGAGACCTTCGCAATGGCACAGAACGTGTAGAGCGGTTTCCTCTTCTTCCAGACAGAAACGACAGGTGTCCTCTTCTGTCAGGCCTATGAGACTCAGGTGTCTATTGAGTCTACAGTGCCCAGTGAGCAGACCCACTATCATTCTGACAGTCCTGCGCCTGTGCGAAAGTAAGTCTGCTGTAAATTTAGCCGAATGTCCTTTGATGAACTGTTTGGCCTGCCTCTGTCCTGGTGAGTTGTTCCACCACTCAAGAGACTTCTGTTGCACCCATTTGTGTATGGCTGCCCTTTTTATCGTATTTGCGATTCCAAAGAAGGGTTCCGGACCAACCAGTGGCGTAGATGCGCCTTCTCGGGCCAATTCATCGGCCTTCTCGTTGCCACGATGACCCTTATGTCCCGGCACCCAGGCAAGTGTCAACCTGTTTTGACTTCCCACCTGAGAAAGGACATCCAAACAGTTCCATACCAGCCATGAATCGACCTGTACCGAACTGAGAGCCTTTAGAGCCGCTTGACTATCCGAATAGATAACGATGGAGTCGTTATCTACATTTCGGCCGATTAGTTCCATAGCGCACCTGTGTATAGCAGCTAATTCGGCTTGAAATACGGTCGCGTATGTTCCTAGACATACCCGGACTTCCGTCCTTGGTTTTATGCCATATATTCCAGCCCCCGTACCTGTATCCGTTTTGGAGCCGTCCGTATACCATATTGAGTTTGCTGTTAGCGGCGGACCAGTTTCCCAGTCCTCTCTTTTTGGTATTATAATTTGAAAATTTTTGTTAAAACTATACCTCGTAACCATTCGGTCTACAGGCATTCCTAGAACGGGGTCTGCCTTTATGTCCTGGTATAGCCTTAAGTTATCAGCTCCCTGCATCATACTTATTGGAGCTTGGCCTTGGATCAACCGATGTACTGTTGATCTGGCTTCACTCTGTATGTATATATGCAGAGGAGGTAGGTTTAGCAGAACTTCTAGCGCGTCCGTTGGGGCTGTTCTCATGGCTCCGGTAACACTCAAGCATGCAAGCCTTTGTGTGCTACTGAGCAATCGAATCGCCCCGGACTGTTGCGTTTTGTTCCACCACGCCACTGAACCATAAGTTATCATGGGCCTTATAACCCTTGTGTACAACCAGAGGTTCATTTTAGGATTTAACCCCCAATTCTTACCACACATTCGTCTACATGTGTTCAGGGCCATAGTGGCCTTCTGTGTGACTTTCTGAATGTGTACATTCCATGTCAGCCTCTGGTCGAATATTACACCTAAGTACTTGGCCTGACTTGTGAATGGGATTTCTACTCCCTTGAGCACTAGTGGCTGTAAGCCTTGCAGTGCTCTTTTTCTGGTGAAGGGAACAACAGATGTTTTTTTAGGGTTAACCTTCAGGCCTTCTTCCTCACACCAGCTGTCCACAATCCTCAGAGCGACTTGAAGTCTCTCCGAAATTATTTTGGTAAAGCGTCCTCGGACTACAATTACCAAATCGTCCGCATAACCCAGACAGTAAAAACCCTCCCTGGTCAGTGTATTAAGTAGGTCGTCCATAAGCGTAGCCCACAGTAATGGGGATAAAACTCCTCCTTGTGGGCAGCCGCTTCCTGCCTTCGCTTCAATAGTGGCTTCACCTAACGAGGACACAATGATCCTGTTTGTTAAGGTCGCCTTTGTCCACTCGCATATGAAGGCAGGAACTCCTCTTCTTTTAAGCGCGTCCGTTACAGACTCGAAGGAGACGTTATTAAACGCTCCCTCCACGTCCAGAAACGTCGCCACCGCTATCTCCTTGTCATCTAGCGACTTTGAGAGCAGTCTGTTAAGATCATCCAGCGCCAAGTCAGTTGACTTTCCTGGCTGGTATGCATATTGGCGATCGCTAAGTGGATTCTCCATCAGCACGTCGTCCCTAATATACCTGTCTATCAATCTTTCCAGCGTTTTTGCTAGGAAAGAGGATAGACTTATTGGTCTGTATGACTTGGGGGTCTGGTCCATTACCCTACCAACCTTGGGGATATATGTGACTTTCACCCTTCGCCATGCGGTTGGAATATATCTCCATGCCAAACTAGCTTTGAAGATCTTTGTTAGATGCGGGATGATCACATCCTGTCCCTTCTGTAGCAAGGCTGGATAAATCCCGTCCATTCCAGGTGATTTGTATGGCTGGAATTTATTGATGGCCCACCTGACTTTTTCCGGTCTCGTGATGTCGGTAGCTAATTTCCAGTCCGCCTTAGTAGGCCTTCTGGGATGAGCTACCTCTACCGAAGGATTATTGTCAATGGATGAGCTGGGAAAATGTACCTTGGTGAGCATTATTAAGCTTTCCTCCAGGGTTTCTACATACGTTTCGTCATCTTTCTTCAAGAGGCCGACCTGATTCACAATACCATCCTTAGCCAGGACCTTGTGGATTCTGGAACATGCGGGAGCCTGTTCGACTTCCTCGCAGAACTTTCGCCACGAGTCTCTTTTGGCTTTTCGGATCTCCTTATTATATTGCGTCAGTTTTTCTCTATAAATGGCCCAGTCCTGGTTGAATTTGGCTTTATTGAATAGCCTTCTTACATCTGCCCTAAGCTTTTGTAAGTGTTCATTCCACCAGGGTGTGTTTTTCTTTCCTTTCTTTTCTCTCTCTGGACAATTCTCCTGGTAAGCGGCCAGAACAGCTCCCCTCACCGTTTCGACTGTCAGTTCGAGATCGTCCGTATCTTTTATGGTGCCGATTCCTCCCTCAAGAGACTTCTCGAGTGAGCCTCTATAGCCTTCCCAATCCGTCTCTCTCGGGTTCCTGAACCTTGCCACCATTCGAGTCGAAGTAATTAAATCAAATCGAATGTGCCTATGGTCGGAACATGAAGGTTCCTCTGACACATGCCAATTCTTTATAGTATCGTACGTTTTTTCACTGCAAAGTGTTACATCTAAGACTTCTTTGCGCGTGGCCGTAACGAAGGTAGGTTTATTTCCTATATTGGCTATTTCTAAACCCATGCTTAAGATGAACTGTAGTAAAGACTCACCTCGACTGTTGATGTTCGTACTCCCCCATGCCAGATGGTGGGCATTGGCATCACATCCCAGTATTAGATGAAGGTTCTCCCTTCGGCTGTAGGTTATAACGTCCTCTACTATGCCTGGGCGGAAGACCTTCTCTCCAGCGAAGTAGGCAGAACAGACCAACCATCTTTTACTACCTTCCTCGGTGGAAGCGGTTAAAATACCTGTAACAAAGTCTCCGGAGCAAAGATCCGGAATCAGTGTACAGTTTACTTCGTTACCATATACAATGCATGCTCGAGGTGTCTCTCCTTTCGCATCGTATAGTAACTTACCTTGTTGCGGCTTCAAGCCTGCAATCTTCCCTCCGTGGAGCCATGGTTCCTGCAGTAGGGCCAAGTCCAGGCCTTCCATGTCAAACCTTCTGCACAAAACCGCCGACGCAGCTTTAGCATGATGAAGGTTGACCTGCAGGACCTTTACTCTGCCTTCCTCTAAACTGAAGGCTAACTTTCGGGTTTTCCCGTGTCCTCTACCCCTTCCATGGGAGCGGCCACCCGCTCAGTGGCTTCTAGCCTTCTGGGCGGGTTTGTAGCACTCCCCTGCAAGTCGGTACGGACTTCTTTCGGGATTATTCCTTCTTTAGCTCCTTCCCTCGACTTATCATCCTTAGGGCGAGCCTTGTGTTTGGTCGAAGTGTTAACCTTCTTTGGCGCTGCTTTAGAGCTTTGCCCCTCTGAAAGTTTTACTTCTTTTCTTTTTTGCTTAGCCTTGACTGCCGAGGTTGCGGCAGTTACGCCTTGCAACCCCGATGGTCCGGCCTCTGCAACCTTCTTAATGTACCCATCATCCTTGACACGGAATTTAATTCTTCCGATGCCAAAGTAAGGACACATTTGAAGTTTGTTGAGTTCCTCAAAGGACTCTTTGTCCATTGAGAGGACCCATACCTGCCCTTTTTCTGCAGGTGTTTTGCCCAAAACGGTCCATATACGGGTGTTGAGCTTTCGGTTGCTGACCCTTAATCGAGTCAGCACACTTTCCGCCCCCAACCTCTTTCCGTCCTCGTCTGGGATGTAGACAGTGCAAGAACACGGCCTCTCGACTTCACTCTCGTCCTTAGCCTGGAGGCTTGCACCTTCCCAAGGCTTCAGAGTGGGAGTAGTGTCCCTGAGCCATTGTGCGCTTGCACTATCCGCGCACGTCATTACCAGGTAACCGGGCTTGAATGTGCTCTTTAGCAGCCTGATTTGCGGCCCTTCTTCTGGCGTTCTCTCCAGAGCCTCCAAGATGGATGTTTGCACTGCCTTAAGCTTTGTGGGTTCCATCCTGACTCCAGGGAAGCCATCACATACTACAGCCACCTTTGCCGAGCAAAGGGCTTGTGTAAAAGTCATTTCTGACTTCCTCGGCCTCTTTTTGGCTTCCGCTGGCGGCGTACTGTGGTCCGACCTTTGTCGCTTCTTTGTAGACTTTTGCGTAGCCATTTCCAGCTTTTGCTCCGCCTTCTCTTTAGACTTAGGGGGATTGTCCTTTTGTCGTCCAAGCACCTTGGTGAGGTTGGCCTTGATCACCGAGCGCTTGGCTTCAATGTAGTCCTGGCCTTTTCCCACCAGATCCCTTACTTTCTTCTTGGAGGCCCCGGCCAGCCTGGCCTTAATAACCTCCTCGTCTGTCATTAGATCCACCTCCTCTAGGGAGGTGACTCTGACCGCCTTCCTTTTGGTCGGCTTCGCTATCTGTATAGTAGTGCCTTCAGGGCTTTCTACTACGGGTTGTTCGGGAATATTGGTTTCCATATTATTTTCCATATTGTTCCCACGAGTAGCTAGGGAATTGCAGTCCACTCGAGCAGAGCCCCGCATGCCCGAGTAAGGCTAATTACTGTGAGGTGTCGCCTGGTTCCTTACAGGAATCGCTCTCGACCAACTACGCATGGCCATTCATCCTTCGCCGCGATGTCTTCCAGCTTGAATTGCGGATTTTTTAAAGCTGGTTTTCTCCATCTGGACTCCTCTGTCTGGGTTACCATTCCATAGCCAAAAGGTCCCCGTTTTTTGGCGCCGGGAATTCGCCATTCATCCTTCCGTGAGGATAAGGACTAGTCGGTGATGCATGCTGAGATGCAGTTGGGCTGGTCTTCTCTTCTAGTGGTATTTATTGGTGTCACCTATTTGGCGTCAGTGACCCCACCAGTGCCTCGCCGACAATTTCCGAGCTACGAGCTTCCTGTTGGGGTGTGAGGGGGCGGGAAGTTGGATAGGGTGAGTCGGCTACTCCTAGATAGTCTGTCGAGGAAGGCTCGAAAAGTGTGTGTGTGTGTGTCAGGATCGAGGGCGGGGTCCCCGCACCGGCAGACGCGTCTAATGCGTGGGACCCCACCGCCGCCGGGTTTTGGAGTTTGGCGACTGAGATTAGAGAAATTTGGAGTAGCCGTAGGGAAGTTGGAAGGGTAAACTAAAAGCTGAAGGCGAAGGCGCCGCAACTGTTCGCCTCAATTGCCACGCCTTTCTTGCGTCCAGCGGCGGTGTCCGGCGGCCACCCGGTGCACAGGCGCTGGACGCTTAGGGACTGTGTTTAGTTTCACTGGTCGTGCTCCCCTCACAATTTCAGGGACCAAGACCAGTTACTCGGCCCTCTTAGTAGTGTGTCTGTAGTGTGAAGTTAATACTTCACACTACAGACCAACTCCTAATAATCCAAAAACCTATCTAAAGAAAACAACAAAAGCCATTATCAATAAAACCTCTCTTTTTGTTGACATAAAACAGTATCTAATTACTCGTAAAAAGTACTACTTTACTCTCACAACACCTCGAAAATATGAACTACCCAAAATTTACAAACCCCATATTCCTCTACGTCTCATTGTCAGTGCATACAACTGCCCTACACAACCAATGGCCAAGTACTTGGCCAATACTCTGCGACCTCTTGTCAAAAATGCTCCATCCTTCGTCAAAAATTCTTTTAATTTTATCGAACTTCTTAAACAATACTTATCCCACCATCAGACATTTTAGTAAGTTTTGATATCGTTTCACTCTTTACCAACATTCCAATAGATGAAGCTCTAAACATTCTGAAAACTAAATACAGTATCCAGCAAGACCACTTATTTCTCATTAAACATTGTAAGTTCAACACTTATTTCATCTTCTAAAATCAATTCTACAGACAAATAAATGGTGCCCCGATGGGCTTCCCACTATCTCCAGTAATTGCCAATATCGTTATGGAAGACTTCGAGACCCGAGCACTATCTACTTCATTGCTCAAACCCACATGTTAGCTACGATATTAATGTTAACGATACATTCGTCGTTTTGTCCCACGGCAGGGATGCTCTAGTGTCTTTTTAGACTTATCTAAGTGGTATGCATCCTAGTTTCCAGTTCACCGATGGAGGTGGAACTGATTCTTCTCTAGCGTTTCTCGATGTTATCTCGATTATCTCGATGTTATCATAAATATTATCTATATATTCTAAAATTTGTAACAACAAATGCGTATTTCCCCAAATTAAAGTCATTTAAGGGATTAAATGGTTGTTGTTATAGTGTGAAATACAAAGAAGATTTAACAGCACCATTTATTTCCATTCAAATTACGAATAATGGGTATTCCTCCCTGTTAATAAAGGGATTTTTATCTATTTTAAAAAACTACCAACATTTAAATGGATTACATCCAAACACGTCCATTACAACTATTAGTGGTTTTATGCATTTTACTACGATTCATATAAAATGCAAATATGAATATGCTCTGTGCATATCTGCTTAAGTCTTATGATGACTCATGCCTCGCATCTATAATATACTATTGGTCTGATAATAATTTTGTAGACCCTGATTTTTAATCTCCAGTGCGTGGTTTTGGAGCGGAACACATGGACGAGTGAAAAGTTAGTTTTGTTTCCTTTTACTATTATTTTTTGAATTTCTGATTTTTTTTGTTCCTTCCGTGTTTAATTCAACTTAAAAATATGTGAAACTTTCTATATCAAGAAAGTTTTTTATATCGCCTTCTAATTCAACTGTGGGTCTGTTTCCCCTAGCTCTTGCGTCTGTTAGCTTTTCGTTTTTTCAATATTTATGTCTACAATATATAGTCCAGTCTCTTTGCCTCTGTGTCCTCTGTTTTTGATCGTGACTATAATTTGACCGCCCTGAAATAATCTTTTATAGATTAAAAAACAATATCATAAATTTCATTACAAATTTTTAATAACAAATAATATTTTAACACTACGTGTCAAATTCTAAAACAAACGTAGTGATTAAATTCAATATAGTGCAATGGTAAGTTTTACAGGATGAATCAATTTGGTGATGTAACTGAATAAAGGGATTTGTATATATTTATTGGCTTTTGATTTTTTTTAACATATTTAATAAATATAATTTTAGTGGAAACTTTGTCTACCATAATCTGGATTATTATAATTCTGTTACTTCCATCGGCTCTTCTTTCGCTCCCGAGTGACATAGAATTATTTGCTTTGAACAGGGACTCAAAAATGTTTACTGTAATTTATATGTAGACGTAGTCTCTTAGCACATCATAGAGTTTTGTCAAAATCCTTCTGTTATTTGTGTATTTTTGTGCCCCTGCAATATCTGCATTTAAAGAAGGATTTTCACAGCTAAGGAAAACTTCAAAAACTATGGACTTGTAATTGACATCCAGACAAGAAAATATATGTCAGTTAATCATCGATGTTCTTTATGAATTTGTGTATCTTGCTCTTCTGTCAATATAAAAAGTGCCATTTTATTGGTGAAGTGTATGTCACTTTTTACAACAATATCTATTAGAAAATCTTCAAATGTTTGTCTTAATACGATCAAATTGGGTTAAGTACATTATAAAAAAACTCAAGAATCAAAATTGTAGGCAGTAAATTCTTAGAAGTAATAGTGACGTTTCGGCGCTATTGTAGGTCTTCTAATGCGTACGAAAAATTTCATAAGAAGTTACGACAAAGCTACTTGTATTGGGCGAGAGCAGTCAAAGTAAATGATGCTCAAATTTTTCGATGGGAGAAAAAACTATTATATACAACGTGTGTTGTGAACTTCGTGAAAGGAATAAAAGTATGTTGGTCAACAATGTAGTTACTCTGTGTAGTGATTGGAAGTGTCGAAATCCCCGTACCAGAAACAAGTGCTAATGTACAACCTGAACCTGTACGTTCGACTTCAGGAATTAATCGGAGCACTCTAGGTCTGGTGTCTCCAACTCTGAGATAGCGCG
>NW_027313570.1:0-20909 GCF_040954645.1 Diabrotica undecimpunctata | reverse complement strand
ACGCGCTATCTCAGAGTGCAAGCCGAACGGACACACACACCTACTCACACACGCACAAAGACACGCACACACGCACACACACATACACTTTTCACCTCTCGACTCCTACTTATTAGTCGCCCACTATTCGCCTCTCGACTCCTATCCATTAGTCGCCCCGTACGATTTGCATCGCTTTCTTGCCACGGCTGTTTTCTTATCTCTGCGAGCCGAAGGGACACACACACATACATACACACACACTCACAAACACACACACACACACGCACGCACACACGCACACACACATACACTCACACACACAAACACGCCCACACGCACACACACATACATTCTTCACCTCTCGACTCCTACCTATTAGTCGCCTCTTACGATAGGCAGGGCCTTCTTGCCTCGGTCGTGTTTTTATCTCTGCAAGCCGAACTAACACACACACATACTCACACACGCACACACACACGCACACACGCACACACACATACACTTTTCACCTCTCGACTCCTATTTATTAGTCGCCCACTCTTCGCCTCTCGACTCCTATCCATTAGTCGCCCCGTACGATTTGCATCGCTTTCTTGCCACGGCTGTTTTCTTATCTCTGCGAGCCGAAGGGACACACACACATACATACACACACACTCACAAACACACACACACGCACGCACACACGCACACACACATACACTCACACACACACAAACACGCCCACACGCACACACACATACATTCTTCACCTCTCGACTCCTACCTATTAGTCGCCTCTTACGATAGGCAGTGACTTCTTGCCACGGCCGTGTTCTTATCTCTGCAAGCCGAACGGACACACACACATACTCACACACGCACACACACACGCACATACACATACACTCTCCACCTCTCGACTCCTATCCATTAGTCGCTTCTTAAGACAGGCAGGGCCTTCTTGCCACGGACGTATACCTATCTCTGCGAGCCGAACGGACACACACACACACTTGCACACATACACACACACACATACACGCTTCACCTCTCGACTCCTACCCATTAGTCGCTCCTTACAGCAAGCATGGCCTTCTTGCCACGGACGTATTCTTATCTCTGCGAGCCGAAGGGATACACACACACATACACACACACACACACACACGCACACACGCACACACACACATACACTCTTCACCTATTGACTCCTACCTATTAGTCGCCTCTTACGATAGGCAGGGCCTTCTTGCCTCGGTCGTGCTCTTATCTCTGCAAGCCGAACGGACACACACACACATACACACACACTCTCACACGCACACACACGCACATACGCACACACATATACACTCTTCACCACTCGACTCCTACCCATTAGTCGCCTCTTACGACAGGCAAGGCCTTCTTGCCACGGCCCTGTTCGTATCTCTGCGAGCCGACTGGACACACACACTCACACACACAAATACACACACACACTCACACATGCACACACACGCACACACGCACACTCACACACACATACACTCTTCACCTCTCGACTCCTACCCATTAGTCGCCTCTTACGACAGGCAGGGCCTTCTTGCCACGGCCGTGTTCTTATCTCTGCGAGCCGACAGGACACACACACACTCACACACACAAATACACACACACACTCACACACGCACACACACGCACACTCACACACACATACACTCTTCACCTCTCGACTCCTACCCATTAGTCGCCTCTTACGAAAGGCAGGGCCTTCTTGCCACGGCCGTGTTCTTATCTCTGAGAGCCGACTGGACACACACACACACTCACACACGCACACACACGCACACACGAACTTACACACATACACTCTTTACCTCTCGACTCCTATGCATTAGTCGCCGCTTACGACAGGCAGGGCCTTCTTGGCACGGACGTGTCCTTATCACTGCGAGCCGACCGGACACACACACTCACACACGCACACACACACGCACACACGCACACACACACGTACACTCTTCACCTCTCGACTCCTACCCATTAGTTGCCTCTTACGACAGGCATGGCCTTCTTGCCTCGGCCGTATTCTAATCTCTGCGAGCCGAATGGACACGCATACATACACACACACACTTACACACGCACAAACACACACACACCCACACACGCACACACACACACACATACACTCTTCACCTCTCGACTCCTACCAATTAGTCGCCACTTACGACAGGCAGGGCCTTCTTGCCTTGGCCGTATTCTTATCTCTGCAAGCCGAACGGACACATACACACTCACACACACAAGCACGCATACACGCACACACACGCACACACACAAAAACACTTTTCACCTCTCGACTCCTACCAATTAGTCGCCACTTACGACAGGCAGGGCATTCTTGCCTCGGCCGTATTCTTATCTCTGCAAGCCGAACGGACACATACACACTCACACACACACGCACGCACACACGCACACACACGCACACACATACACTCTTCACCTCTCGACTCCTACCAATTAGTCGCCACTTACGACAGGCAGGGCCTTCTTGCCTTGGCCGTATTCTTATCTCTGCAAGCCGAACGGACACACACACTCACACACACACGCACGCACACACGCACACACACGCACACACACACACAAATACATTCTTCACCTCTCGACTCCTACCCATTAGTCGCCTCTTACGACAGGCATTGCCTTGTAGCCTCGGCCGTATTCTAATCTCTGCGAGCCGAATGGACACACACAAATATACACACACACACTTACACACGCACAAACACACACACACCCACACACGCACACACTCACGTACTCTCTTCACCTCTCGACTCCTACCCATTAGTCGCCTCTTATGACAGGCAGGGACTTCTTGCCACGGCCGTGTTCTTATCTCTGCAAGCCGAACGGACACACACACACACGCACACACAAACACACGCACACAGGCACACACGCACACACGCACACACGCACACACGCACACGCACACATTCTCCACCTCTCGATTCCTATCCATTAGTCGCCTCTTAAGACAGGCAGGGCCTTCTTGCCACGGACGTATGCTTATCTCTGCGAGCCGAAAGGACACACACACACACACACGCACACACAAACACATGCACACAGGCACACACGCACACACGCACACGTACACGCACACGCCACACACTCTCCACCTCTCGACTAATATCCATTAGTCGCCTCTTAAGACAGGCAGGGCGTTCTTGCCTCGGCCGTATTCTTATCTCTGCAAGCCAAACGGACACACACACACACATACACACACACATACTCACACACGCACAAACACACGCACACACACAAAGACACATACACTCTTCACCTCTCGACTCCTATTCATTAGTCGCCTCTTACGACAGGCAGGGACTTCTTGCCACGGCCGTGTTCTTATCTCTGCGAGCCGAACGTACACACACACATACACACACACGCACACACACACGCACACACGCACCCACACACATACTCTCTTCACCTCTCGACTCCTACTTATTAGTCGCCCACTCTTCACATCTCGACTCCTACCCATTAGTCGCCCCGTACGATTTGCATCGCCTTCTTGCCACGGCTGTTTTCTTATCTCTGCGAGCCGAAGGGACACACACACATACATACACACACACTCACAAACACACACACACACACACACACGCACGCACACACGCACACACACATACACTCACACACACACAAACACGCCCACACGCACACACACATACATTCTTCACCTCTCGACTCCTACCTATTAGTCGCCTCTTACGATAGGCAGGGCCTTCTTGCCTTGGCCGTGTTCTTATCACTGCAAGCCGAACGCACACACACACATACTCACACACGCACACACACACGCACACACGCACACACACATACACTTTTCACCTCTCGACTCCTACTTATTAGTCGCCCACTCTTCGCCTCTCGACTCCTATCCATTAGTCGCCCCGTACGATTTGCATCGCTTTCTTGCCACGGCTGTTTTCTTATCTCTGCGAGCCGAAGGGACACACACACATACATACACACACACTCACAAACACACACACACGCACGCACACACGCACACACACATACACTCACACACACACAAACACGCCCACACGCACACACACATACATTCTTCACCTCTCGACTCCTACCTATTAGTCGCCTCTTACGATAGGCAGGGACTTCTTGCCACGGCCGTGTTCTTATCTCTGCAAGCCAAACGGACACACACACACATACTCACACACGCACACACACACGCACACACGCACACACACATACACTCTTCACCTCTCGACTCCTACCTATTAGTCGCCCCTTACAACTGGCAGGGTCTTCTTGCCTTATCCGTATTCTTACCTCTGCAAGCCAGACGGACACACACACATACACACACACTCACACACGCACACACACGCACACACGCACACACACACATACACTCTTCACCTCTCGACCCCTACCCATTAGTCGCCTCTTACGACAGGCAGGGCCTTCTTGCCACGGCCGTGTTCTCATTTCAGCGAGCCGACCGGACCCACACACACACGCACACACAAACACACGCACACAGGCACAAACGCACACACGCAAACGCACACGCACAGGCACACACTCTCCACCTCTCGAGTCCTATCCATTAGTCGCCTCTTAAGACAGGCAGAGCCTTCTTGCAACGAACGCATTCTTATCTCTGCGAGCCGAAAGGACACGCACACACACTCACACACAAACACACACACGCAAGCACACATACACTATTCACCTCTCGACTTCTACCCATTATTCTCCTCTTACGACAGGCAGGGACTTCTTGCCACAGCCGTGTTCTTATCTCTGCAAGCCGAACGGACACACACACACGCACACACAAACAAACACACACACACGCACACACGCACACACACGCAACCACGCACACGCACACGCACACACTCTCCACCTCTCGACTCCTATCCATTAGCCGCCTCTTAAGACAGGTAGGGCCTTCTTGCCACGGCCGTAATCTTATCTCTGCGAGCCGAGCGGACAAACACACACACTCACACACACACACACACATACACTCTTCACCACTAGACCCCTACCTTTTAGTCGCCTCTTACGAGAGGCAGGGCCTTTTTGCCCCGGCCGTATTCATATCTCTGCAAGCCGAACGGACACACACACTCATACACACACACTCACACACGCACAAACACACATACACGCACACACGCACACACACATACACTCTTCACCTCTCGACTCCTACCCATTAGTCGCCTCTTACGACAGGCAAGGCCTTCTTGCCTCGGCCGTATTCTTATCTCTGCAAGCCGAACGGACACATACACACTCACACACACAAGCACGCACACACGCACACACACGCACACACACAAAAACACTTTTCACCTCTCGACTCCTACCCATTAGTTGCCTCTTACGGCAGGCATGGCCTTCTTGCCTCGGCCGTATTCTAATCTCTGCGAGCCGAATGGACACACACATACATATACACACACTTACACACGCACAAACACACACACACCCACACAAGCACACACACACACACATACACTATTCACCTTTCGACTCCTACCTATTAGTCGCCCCTTACAAGAGAGAGGGCCTTCTTGCCTCGGCCGTATTCTTATCTCTGCAAGCCAAACAGATACACACACATACACACACACTAACACACGCACACACACGCACACACGCACACACACACATACACTCTTCACCTCTCGACTCCTACCAATTAGTCGCCACTTACGACAGGCAGGGCCTTCTTGCCTCGGCCGTATTCTTATCTCTGCAAGCCGAACGGACACACACACACTCAGACACACACGCACGCACACACGCACACACACGCACACACACACACACACACACAAATACACTCTTCACCTCTCGACTCCTACCCATTAGTCGCCACTTACGACAGGCAGGGCCTTCTTGCCTCGGCCGTATTCTTATCTCTGCAAGCCGAACGGACACACACACACTCACACACAGACGCACGCACACACGCACACACACGCACACACGCACACACACACATGCACTCTTCACCTCTCGACTCCTACCAATTAGTCGCCACTTACGACAGGCAGGGCCTTCTTGCCTCGGCCGTATTCTTATCTCTGCAAGCCGAACGGACACACACACACTCACACACACACGCACGCTCACACGCACACACACGCACACACGCACACACACACATACACTCTTCACCTCTCGACTCCTACCTATTAGTCGCCTCTTACGATAGGCAGGGCCTTCTTGCCTCGGTTGTGCTCTTATCTCTGCAAGCCGAACTAACACACACACATACTCACACACGCACACACGCATACACACATACGCTCTTCACCTCTCGACTCCTACTTATTAGTCGCCCCTTACAAGAGGCAGAACCTTCTTGCCTCGGCCGTATTCTTATCTCTGCAAGCCAAACAGACACACACACATACACACACACGCACACACACGCACACACGCACACACACACATACACTCTTCACCTCTCGGCTCCTACCCATTAGTCGCCTCTTAACGACAGGCAGTGCCTTCTTGCCACTGCCGTGTTCTCATCTCTGCGAGCCGACCGGACACACACACACTGACACACACACATACACACACACACTCACACACGCACGCACACACGCACACACATACATACACTCTTCACCTCTCGACTCCTACCCATTATTCTCCTCTTACGACAGGCAGGGACTTCTTGCCACGGCCGTGTTCTTATCTCTGCAAGCCAAACGGACACACACACACGCACACACACACACACGCACACGCACCCGCACACGCACACACTCTCCACCTCTCGACTCCTATCCATTAGTCGCCTCTTACGACAGGCATGGCCTTCTTGCCACCGCTTTTTTCTTATCTCTGCGAGCGAAGGGACACACACACACACACATACACACACACACTCACACACACATGCACACACGCACGCACACACGCACACACACATACACTCACACACACACAAACACGCACATACGCACACACATACATTCTTCACCTCTCTAATCCTACCTATTAGTCGCCTCTCACGACAGGCAGGGCCTTCTTGCCTCGGCCGTATTCTTATCTCTGCAAGCCAAACAGACACACACATACACACACACTTACACACGCACACACACGCACACACGCACACACACACATACACTCTTCACCTCTCGACTCCTACCAATTAGTCGCCACTTACGACAGGCAGGGCCTTCTTGCCGCGGCCGTATTCTTATCTCTGCAAGCCGAACGGACACACACACACTCACACACACACGCACGCACACACGCACACACACGCACACACACACACAAATACACTCTTCACCTCTCGACTCCTACCCATTAGTCGCCACTTACGACAGGCAGGGCGTTCTTGCCTCGGCCGTATTCTTATCTCTGCAAGCCGAACGGACGCACACACTCACACACACACGCACGCACACACGCACACACACGCACACACGCACACACACACATACACTCTTCACCTCTCGACTCCTACCAATTAGTCGCCTCTTACGATAGGCAGTGCCTTCTTGCCTCGGTTGTGCTCTTATCTCTGCAAGCCGAACTAACAAACACACATACTCACACACGCACACACGCACACACGCATACACACATACACTCTTCACCTCTCGACTCCTACTTATTAGTCGCCCCTTACAAGAGGCAGGGCCTTCTTGCCTCGGCCGTATTCTTATCTCTGCAAGCCAAACAGACACAAACATATACACACACACACACGCACACACACGCACACACGCACACACACACACATACACTCTTCACCTCTCGACTCCTACCCATTAGTTGCCTCTTAACGACAGGCAGTGCCTTCTTGCTACGGCCGAGTTCTCATCTCTGCGAGCCGACCGGACACACACACACACACACTGACACACACACATACACACACATACTCACACACGCACGCACACACGCACACACACATACACTCTTCACCTCTCGACTCCTACCCATTATTCTCCTCTTACGACAGGCAGGGACTTCTTGCCACGGCCGTGTTTTTATCTCTGCAAGCCAAACGGACACACACACACACGAACACACACACACACGCACACGCACACGCACACGCACACACTCTCTACCTCTCGACTCCTATCCATTAGTCGCCTCTTACGACAGGCATGGCCTTCTTGCCACCGCTTTTTTCTTATCTCTGCAAGCGAAGGGACACACACACATACACACACACACTCACACACACACGCACATACGCACGCACACACGCACACACACATACATTCTTCACCTCTCTAATCCTACCTATTAGTCGCCTCTCACGACAGGCAGGGCCTTCTTGCCTCGGCCGTGTTCTTATTTCTGCAAGACGAACGGACACACACACACATACTTACACACGCACACACGCACGCACACACGCACACACACATACACTCTTCACCTCTCGACTCCTACCCATTAGTCGCCTCTTAACGACAGGCAGTGCCTTCTTGCCACGGCCGTGTTCTCATCTCTGCGAGCCGACCGGACACACACACACACTGACACACACACATACACACACACACACTCACGCACGAACGCACACACGCACACACATACATACACTCTTCACCTCTCGACTCCTACCCATTATTCTCCTCTTACGACAGGCAGGGACTTCTTGCCACAGCCGTGTTCTTATCTCTGCAAGCCAAACGGACACACACACACGCACACACACACACACACGCACACGCACCCGCACACGCACACACTCTCCACCTCTCGACTCCTATCCATTAGTCGCCTCTTAAGACAGGCAGGGCCTTCTTGCCACGGACGTATACCTATCTCTGCGAGCCGAACGGACACACACACACACACACTTGCACACATACACACATACACGCTTCACCTCTCGACTCCTACTCATTAGTCGCTCCTTACAGCAAGCATGGCCTTCTTGCCACGGACGTATTCTTATCTCTGCGAGCCGAAGGGATACACACACACATACACACACACACACGCACACACACACATACACTCTTCACCTCTTGACTCCTACCTATTAGTCGCCTCTTACGATAGGCAGGGCCTTCTTGCCACGGCCGTGTTCGTATCTCTGCGAGCCGACTGGACACACACACTCACACACACAAATACACACACACACTCACACATGCACACACACGCACACACGCACACTCACACACACATACACTCTTCACGCCAGTCACGATACACATATCCATTATTTGCGATGGAAATCGGAGCGAAAGAGTACTGGAACGAGTCACATCCCTGAAGCTTTCACCCAAATGTATCGCCCAAACGAAAAATATTACATTACTCCCCACTAGCAGTGGGGTGGACAGAGCAGTGACGAGTTACCTGAAGTCGCCAATCACTCCCGTGGCCCAACTGGTGGCGAGGACACCCCGCAAGTTTAACACGCCTCTAAACACCTACCTTGACATACCAGGAGGAGAGCTACGTCATGTGTTACTTGAGGAGGAGAGTCTGGAACAAGAAATGACGCATACGCAGTGGCGATCGATTCATGAATCTAATTGGCATTATTTTGTGGCCACCGGGATCATTACTATAATGGTAATAATTGGGATTCTCACGTTATGGAAGTACCGTCCTGTTGCACGACTATGTCGTTCAGGGAATCCACAAACTCAGACTAACGAACAGGAAGTACCTGTATTAGTTAGTAATCGGCACAACAATGTACGGTCGACTTCCCAAGTTGACATCCCACTTTCCACATTTTCATCCAATTGCCCTAATTTTAATCTAGAGATAGAGTCGGACATTGATAGCTAGGGTACGGTTGGAAGATTATTGATTATTCTTAAACTATTTATAATTTATCATGTTTGAATTTTACTATGTTATGTAATACTTATATGTAAACTTTGAGTATTGACACTTGGGCCAGATTGCCCGATTCCGCAGTATGTCCAATATCAAATCTTCAGAATTCATATCCGAAATTGGACAGTATAATTTTATCACCCAGTAGACCGAATGAATCTATTTGTTATTAAATACACACACGTAGTTAATTAGGTTACATACACATTTGGTCAATTATAAATAATAATTTGGACATCAGTCAAAAGTACTGACAAAGTTAAACAATTTACATAAATTAAATACACATATCACGCTAGGTACGCGAAAAATATTGACCCAAATAGAATTTAAATAAAACTAATATCTCTTGACTAGAGAAGCATTCAATCAATATTCACTCAACGAACATATAGTCTTCAACGATCAACTTCATCAGTCTCTACTCAAAGTAATCCCGGGTCTACACCCATAGTGTACGTCTCAACAATAAACTCTGCTACTATTATTTGGTGTTTCCATTACAACAGAACGAACATCTTCACTGAGCCAACGAAGGGAATTTGTTCACACGCCCACACGCACACACACATACATTCTTCACCTCTCGACTCCTACCTATTAGTCGCCTCTTACGATAGGCAGGGCCTTCTTGCCTTGGCCGTGTTCTTATCACTGCAAGCCGAACGGACACACACACATACTCACACACGCACACACACACGCACACACGCACACACACATACACTTTTCACCTCTCGACTTCTACTTATTAGTCGCCCACTCTTCGCCTCTCAACTCCTATCCATTAGTCGCCCCGTACGATTTGCATCGCTTTCTTGCCACGGCTGTTTTCTTATCTCTGCGAGCCGAAGGGACACACACACATACATACACACACACTCACAAACACACACACACACGCACGCACACACGCACACACACATACACTCACACACACACAAACACGCCCACAAGCACACACACATACATTCTTCACCTCTCGACTCCTACCTATTAGTCGCCTCTTACGATAGGCAGGGCCTTCTTGCCTCGGTCGTGTTTTTATCTCTGCAAGCCGAACTAACACACACACATACTCACACACGCACACACACACGCACACACGCACACACACATACTCTTTTCACCTCTCGACTCCTACATATTAGTCGCCCACTCTTCGCCTCTCGACTCCTATCCATTAGTCGCCCCGTACGATTTGCATCGCTTTCTTGCCACGGCTGTTTTCTTATCTCTGCGAGCCGAAGGGACACACACACATACATACACACACACTCACAAACACACACACACGCACGCACACACGCACACACACATACACTCACACACACACAAACACGCCCGCACGCACACACACATACATTCTTCACCTCTCGACTCCTACCTATTAGTCGCCTCTTACGATAGGCAGGGACTTCTTGCCACGGCCGTGTTCTTATCTCTGCAAGCCGAACGGACACACACACATACTCACACACGCACACACACACGCACACACGCACACACACATACACTCTTCACCTCTCGACTCCTACCTATTAGTCGCCCCTTACAACTGGCAGGGTCTTCTTGCCTTGGCCGTATTCTTACCTCTGCAAGCCAGACGGACACACACACATACACACACACTCACACACGCACACACACGCACACACGCACACACACACATACACTCTTCACCTCTCGACCCCTACCCATTAGTCGCCTCTTACGACAGGCAGGGCCTTCCTGCCACGGCCATGTTCTTATCTCTGCGAGCCGACCGGACACACATACTCACACACACACATACAAGAACACACACACACACACGCACGCACACACGCGCACACACACATATACACTCTCCACCTTTCGACTCCTATCCATTAGTCGCCTCTTAAGACAGGCATGACCTTCTTGCCACGGACGTATTCTTATCTCTGCAAGCCGAACGGACACACACACATACTCACACACGCACACACACGCACACACGTACACACACACATACACTCTTCACCTCTCGACTCCTACCCATTAGTCGCCTCTTACGACAGGCAGGGCCTTCTTGCCACGCCGTGTTCTCATTTCAGCGAGCCGACCGGACACACACAAACACGCCCACACGCACACACACATACATTCTTCACCTCTCGACTCCTACCTATTAGTCGCCTCTTACGATAGGCAGGGACTTCTTCCCACGCCGTGTTCTTATCTCTGCAAGCCGAACGGACATACACACATACTCACACACGCACACACACACGCACACACGCACACACACATACACTCTTCACCTCTCGACTCCTACCTATTAGTCGCCCCTTACAACTGGCAGGGTCTTCTTGCCTTGGCCGTATTCTCACCTCTGCAAGCCAGACGGACACACACACATACACACACAATCACACACGCACACACACGCACACACGCACACACACACATACACTCTTCACCTCTCGACTTCTACCCATTAGTCGCCTCTTAAGACAGGCAGAGCCTTCTTGCAACGAACGCATTCTTATCTCTGCGAGCCGAAAGGACACGCACACACACTCACACACAAACACACACACGCAAGCACACATACACTATTCACCTCTCGACTTCTACCCATTATTCTCCTTTTACGACAGGCAGGGACTTCTTGCCACGGCCGTGTTCTTATCTCTGCAAGCCGAATGGACACACACACACGCACACACACACACACACACACACACGCACACACGCACACACACGCACCCACGCACACGCACACGCACACACTCTCCACCTCTCGACTCCTATCCATTAGCCGCCTCTTAAGACAGGTAGGGCCTTCTTGCCACGGCCGTTATCTTATCTCTGCGAGCCGAGCGGACAAACACACACACCCACACACACACACACACATACACTCTTCACCTCTCGACCCCTACCTTTTAGTCGCCTCTTACGAGAGGCAGGGCCTTCTTGCCCCGGCCGTATTCATATCTCTGCAAGCCGAACGGACACACACACTCATACACACACACTCACACACGCACAAACACACATACACGCACACACGCACACAAACATACACTCTTCACCTCTCGACTCCTACCAATTAGTCGCTCCTTACAACAAGCATGGCCTTCTTGCCACGGCCGTATTCTTATCTCTGCAAGCCGAACGGACACACACACTCATACACACACACTCACACACGCACAAACACACACACACGCACACACACATACACTCTTCACCTCCCGACTCCTACCTTTTAGTCGCCTCTTACGATAAGCAGGGCCTTCTTGCCGCGGTCGTGTTCTCATCTCTGCAAGCCAAACTAACACACACACATACTCACACACGCACACAGACACACACACACGCACAGACGCACACACACATACACTCTTCACCTCTCGACTCCTACTTATTAGTCGACCCTTACAAGAGGCAGGGCCTTCTGGCCTCGGCCGTATTCTTATCTCTGCAAGCCAAACGGACACACACACATACACACACACTCACACACGCCCACACACGCACACACGCACACACACACACACACACATACACTCTTCACCTCTCGACTCCTACCCATTATTCTTCTCTTACGACAGGCAGGGACTTCTTGCCACGGCCGTGTTTTTATCTCTGCAAGCCAAACGGACACAAACACATACTCACACACGCACTCACGCACACACACACATACACTCTTCACCTCTCGACTCCTACCTATTAGTCGCCCCTTACAACTGGCAGGGTCTTCTTGCCTTGGCCGTATTCTTACCTCTGCAAGCCAGACGGACACACACACATACACACACACTCACACACGCACACACACACGCACACACGCACACACACACATACACTCTTCACCTCTCGACCCCTACCCATTAGTCGCCTCTTACAACAGGCAGGGCCTTCCTGCCACGGCCATGTTCTTATCTCTGCGAGCCGACCGGACACACACACACACTCACACACACACATACAAGAACAAACACAGACACGCACGCACACACGCGCACACACACATATACACTCTTCACCTCTCGACTCCTACCCATTATTCTTCTATTTCGAAAGGCAGGGACTTCTTGCCACGGCCATGTTCTTATCTCTGCAAGCCGACCGGACACACACACATACAAGAACACACACACACGCACGCACACACGCGCACACACACATATACACTCTCCACCTTTCGACTCCTATCCATTAGTCGCCTCTTAAGGCAGGCGTGGCCTTCTTGCCTCGGCCGTATTCTAATCTCTGCGAGCCAAACGGACACACACACTGACACACACACACGTTCACACACACGCACACACACACATACACTTTTCACCTCTCGACTCCTACCCATTATTCTCCTATTACGACAGGCAGGGACTTCTTGCCACGGCCGTGTTCTTATCTCTGCAAGCCGAACGGACACACACACATACTCACACACGCACACACACACGCACACACGTACACACACACATACACTCTTCACCTCTCGACTCCTACCTATTAGTCGCCCCTTACAACTGGCAGGGTCTTCTTGCCTTGGCCGTATTCTTACCTCTGCAAGCCAGACGGACACACACACATACACACACAATCACACACGCACACACACGCACACACGCACACACACACATACACTCTTCACCTCTCGACTCCTACCCATTAGTCGCCTCTTACGACAGGCAGGGCCTTCTTGCCACGGCCGTGTTCTCATTTCAGCGAGCTGACCGGACAAACACACACACGCACACACAAACACACGCACACAGGCACAAACGCACACACGCAAACGCACACGCACACGCACACACTCTCCACCTCTCGAGTCCTATCCATTAGTCGCCTCTTAAGACAGGCAGAGCCTTCTTGCAACGAACGCATTCTTATCTCTGCGAGCCGAAAGGACACACACACACACTCACACACAAACACACACACGCAAGCACACATACACTATTCACCTCTCGACTTCTGCCCATTATTCTCCTCTTACGACAGGCAGGGACTTCTTGCCACGGCCGTGTTCTTATCTCTGCAAGCCGAACGGACACACACACACGCACACACAAACACACACACACACGCACACACGCACACACACGCACCCATGCACACGCACACGCACACGCACACACTCTCCACCTCTCGACTCCTATCCATTAGCCGCCTCTTAAGACAGTTAGGGCCTTCTACTCTTATCTCTGCGAGCCGAGCGACAAACACACACACTCACACACACACACACATACACTCTTCACCTCTCGACCCCTACCTTTAAGTCGCCTCTTACGAGAGGCAGGGCCTTCTTGCCCCGGCCGTATTCATATCTCTGCAAGGCCGAACGGACACACAGACTCATACACACACACTCACACACGCACAAACACACATACACGCACACACGCACACACACATACACTCTTCAACCTCTCGACTCCTACTTATTAGTCGCCTCTTACGATAGGCAGGGCCTTCTTGCCCTCGGTTGTGCTCTTATCTCTGCAAGCCGAACTAACAAACACACATACTCACACACGCACACACGCACACACGCATACACACATACACTCTTCACCTCTCGACTCCTACTTATTAGTCGCCCCTTACAAGAGGCAGGGCCTTCTGCCTCGGCCGTATTCTTATCTCTGCAAGCCAAACAGACACAAACATATACATACACACACACGCACACACTCGACTCCTACCCATTAGTCGCCTCTTACGACAGGCAGGGCCTTCTTGCCACGGCCCTGTTCGTATCTCTGCGAGCCGACTGGACACACACACTCACACACACAAATACACACACACTCACACATGCACACACACGCACACACGCACACTCACACACACATACACTCTTCACCTCTCGACTCCTACCCATTAGTCCGCCTCTTACGACAGGCAGGGCCTTCTTGCCACGGCCGTGTTCTTATCTCTGCGAGCCGACTGGACACACACACACTCACACACACAAATACACACACACACTCACACACGCACACACACGCACACTCACACACACATACACTCTTCACCTCTCGACTCCTACCCATTAGTCGCCTCTTACGAAAGGCAGGGCCTTCTTGCCACGGCCGTGTCTTATCTCTGAGAGCCGACTGGACACACACACACACTCACACACGCACACACACGCACACACGAACTTACACACATACACTCTTCACCTCTCGACTCTACGCATTAGTCGCCGCTTACGACAGGCAGGGCCTTCTTGGGCACGGGACGTGTCCTTATCACTGCGAGCCGACCGGACACACACACTCACACACGCACACACACACGCACACACGCACACACACACGTACACTCTTCACCTCTCGACTCCTACCCATTAGTTGCCTCTTACGACAGGCATGGCCTTCTTGCCTCGGCCGTATTCTAATCTCTGCGAGCCGAATGGACACGCATACATACACACACACTTACACACGACAAACACACACACACCCACACACGCACACACACACACACACATACACTCTTCACCTCTCGACTCCTACCAATTAGTCGCCACTTACGACACTCTGAGATAGCGGCGTGGCCGTATTCTTATCTCTGCAAGCCGAACGGACACATACACACTCACACACACAAGCACGCACACACGCACACACACGCACACACACAAAAACACTTTTCACCTCTCGACTCCTACCAATTAGTCGCCACTTACGACAGGCAGGGCATTCTTGCCTCGGCCGTATTCTTATCTCTGCAAGCCGAACGGACACATACACACTCACACACACAAGCACGCACACACGCACACACACGCACACACACAAAAACACTTTTCACCTCTCGACTCCTACCAATTAGTCGCCACTTACGACAGGCAGGGCATTTCTTGCCTCGGCCGTATTCTTATCTCTGCAAGCCGAACGGACACATACACACTCACACACACAAACACACGCACACAGGCACAAACGCACACACGCAAACGCACACGCACACGCACACGCACACACTCTCCACCTCTCGAGTTCTATCCATTAGTCGCCTCTTAAGACAGGCAGAGCCTTCTTGCAACGAACGCATTCTTATCTCTGCGAGCCGAAAGGACACACACACACACTCACACACAAACACACACACGCAAGCACACATACACTATTCACCTCTCGACTTCTGCCCATTATTCTCCTCTTACGACAGGCAGGGACTTCTTGCCACGGCCGTGTTCTTATCTCTGCAAGCCGAACGGACACACACACACGCACACACAAACACACACACACACGCACACACGCACACACACGCACCCATGCACACGCACACGCACACGCACACACTCTCCACCTCTCGACTCCTATCCATTAGCCGCCTCTTAAGACAGGTAGGGCCTTCTACTCTTATCTCTGCGAGCCGAGCGGACAAACACACACACTCACACACACACACACACACACACACACACATACACTCTTCACCTCTCGACCCCTACCTTTAAGTCGCCTCTTACGAGAGGCAGGGCCTTCTTGCCCCGGCCGTATTCATATCTCTGCAAGCCGAAAGGACACACAGACTCATACACACACACTCACACACGCACAAACACACATACACGCACACACGCACACACACATACACTCTTCACCTCTCGACTCCTACTTATTAGTCGCCTCTTACGATAGGCAGGGCCTTCTTGTCTCGGTTGTGCTCTTATCTCTGCAAGCCGAACTAACAAACACACATACTCACACACGCACACACGCACACACGCATACACACATACACTCTTCACCTCTCGACTCCTACTTATTAGTCGCCCCTTACAAGAGGCAGGGCCTTCTGCCTCGGCCGTATTCTTATCTCTGCAAGCCAAACAGACACAAACATATACATACACACACACGCACACACACGCACACAAGCACACACACACACACATACACTCTTCACCTCTCGACTCCTACCCATTAGTTGCCACTTACGACAGGCAGGGCCTTCTTGCCTTGGCGGTATTCTTATCTCTGCAAGCCGAACGGACACATACACACTCACACACACAAGCACGCACACACGCACACACACGCACACACACAAAAACACTTTTCACCTCTCGACTCCTACCAATTAGTCGCCACTTACGACAGGCAGGGCATTCTTGCCTCGGCCGTATTCTTATCTCTGCAAGCCGAACGGACATATACACACTCACACACACACGCACGCACACACGCACACACACGCACACACACACAAATACATTCTTCACCTCTCGACTCCTACCCATTAGTCGCCTCTTACGACAGGCATTGCCTTGTTGCCTCGGTCGTATTCTAATCTCTACGAGCCGAATGGACACACACAAACATACACACACACACTTACACACGCACAAACACACACACACCCACACACGCACACACTCACGTACTCTCTTCACCTCTCGACTCCTACCCATTAGTTGCCTCTTACGACAGGCAGGGACTTATTGCCACGGCCGTGTTTCTTATCTCTGCAAGCCCGAACGGACACACACACACGCACACACAAACACACGCACACAGGCACACACGCACACACGCACACACGCACACGCACACATTCTCCACCTCTCGATTCCTATCCATTAGTCGCCTCTTAAGACAGGCAGGGCCTTCTTGCCACGGACGTATTCTTATCTCTGCGAGCCGAAAGGACACACACACACACACGCACACACAAACACACGCACACAGGCACACACGCACACACGCACACGTACACGCACACGCACACACTCTCCACCTCTCGACTAATATCCATTAGTCGCCTCTTAAGACAGGCAGGGCGTTCTTGCCTCGGCCGTATTCTTATCTCTGCAAGCCAAACAGACACACACACACACATACACACACATACTCACACACGCACAAACACACGCACACACACAAGACACATACACTCTTCACCTCTCGACTCCTATTCATTAGTCGCCTCTTACGACAGGCAGGGACTTCTTGCCACGGCCGTGTTCTTATCTCTGCGAGCCGAACGGACACACACACATACACACACACGCACACACACACGCACACACGCACCCACACACATACTCTCTTCACCTCTCGACTCCTAGTTATTAGTCGCCCACTCTTCACATCTCGACTCCTACCCATTAGTCGCCCCGTACGATTTGCATCGCCTTCTTGCCACGGCTGTTTTCTTATCTCTGCGAGCCGAAGGGACACACACACATACATACACACACACTCACAAGCACACACACACACAACACGCACGCACACACGCACACACACATACACTCACACACACACAAACACGCCCACACGCACACACACATACATTCTTCACCTCTCGTCTCCTACCTATTAGTCGCCTCTTACGATAGGCAGGGCCTTCTTGCCTTGCCGTGTTCTTATCACTGCAAGCCGAACGGACACACACACCTACTCACACACGCACACAGACACGCACACACGCACACACACATACACTTTTCACCTCTCGACTCCTACTTATTAGTCGCCCACTCTTCGCCTCTCGACTCCTATCCATTAGTCGCCCCGTACGATTTGC
This sequence comes from Diabrotica undecimpunctata, assembly GCF_040954645.1. Taxonomy (NCBI): domain Eukaryota; kingdom Metazoa; phylum Arthropoda; class Insecta; order Coleoptera; family Chrysomelidae; genus Diabrotica; species Diabrotica undecimpunctata. The sequence goes on along the minus strand of NW_027313570.1, from coordinate 1,499 downwards.
ATCGCTTTCTTGCCACGGCTGTTTTCTTATCTCTGCGAGCCGAAGGGACACACACACATACATACACACACACTCACAAACACACACACACACACGCACGCACACACGTACACACACTTACACTCACACACACAAACACGCCCACACGCACACACACATACATTCTTCACCTCTCGACTCCTACCTATTAGTCGCCTCTTACGATAGGCAGGGCCTCTTGCCTCGGTCGTGTTTTTATCTCTGCAAGCCGAACTAACACACACACATACTCACACACGCACACACACACGCACACACGCACACACACATACACTTTTCACCTCTCGACTCCTACTTATTAGTCGCCCACTCTTCGCCTCTCGACTCCTATCCATTAGTCGCCCCGTACGATTTGCATCGCTTTCTTGCCACGGCTGTTTTCTTATCTCTGCGAGCCGAAGGGACACACACACATACATACACACACACTCACAAACACACACACACGCACGCACACATGCACACACACATACACTCACACACACACAAACACGCCCACACGCACACTCTGAGATAGCGCGTACCTCTCGACTCCTACCTATTAGTCGCCTCTTACGATAGGCAGTGACTTCTTGCCACGGCCGTGTTCTTATCTCTGCAAGCCGAACGGACACACACACATACTCACACACGCACACACACACGCACACACGCACATACACATACACTCTCCACCTCTCGACTCCTATCCATTAGTCGCTTCTTAAGACAGGCAGGGCCTTCTTGCCACGGACGTATACCTATCTCTGCGAGCCGAACGGACACACACACACACTTGCACACATACACACACACACACATACACGCTTCACCTCTCGACTCCTACCCATTAGTCGCTCCTTACAGCAAGCATGGCCTTCTTGCCACGGACGTATTCTTATCTCTGCGAGCCGAAGGGATACACACACACATACACACACACACACACACGCACACACGCACACACACACACACACACATACACTCTTCACCTATTGACTCCTACCTATTAGTCGCCTCTTACGATAGGCAGGGCCTTCTTGCCTTGGCCGTATTCTTATCTCTGACTCTGAGATAGCGCGTTATTCTTATCTCTGCAAGCCGAACGGACAATACACACTCACACACACAAGCACGCACACACGCACACACACGCACACACCACAAAAACACTTTTCACCTCTCGACTCCTACCAATTAGTCGCCACTTACGACAGGCAGGGCATTCTTGCCTCGGCCGTATTCTTATCTCTGCAAGCCGAACGGACACATACTCACTCACACACACAAGCACGCACACACGCACACACACGCACACACACAAAACACTTTTCACCTCTCGACTCCTACCAATTAGTCGCCACTTACGAAGGCAGGGCATTCTTGCCTCGGCCGTATTCTTATCTCTGCAAGCCGAACGACACATACACACTCACACACACACACACGCACACAGGCACAAACGCACACACGCAAACACA